>NC_058082.1:13765288-13968364 GCF_014858855.1 Bufo gargarizans | reverse complement strand
GTGGGGTTCTGTGACATATACTGTCCGGCATCCGAAAACGGTGTCTGTACCGCAGAGTCCAGTAATCTGGGCCTGATCTAGTGTCCATAATCTGTGGTGTTCTGTGACATATACTGTCCGGCATCCGAAAACGGTGTCTGTGCCGCAGAGTCCAGTAATCTGGGCCTAATCTAGTGTCCATAATCTGTGGTGTTCTGTGACATATACTGTCCGGCATCCGAAAACGGTGTCTGTACCGCAGAGTCCAGTAATCTGGGCCTAATCTAGTGTCCATAATCTGCGGTGTTCTGTGACATATACTGTCCGGCATCCGAAAACGGTGTCTGTACCGCAGAGTCCAGTAATCTGGGCCTAGTCTAGTGTCCATATTCTGTGGGTTTCTGTGACATATACTGTCCGGCATCCGAAACGGTGTCTGTACCGCAGAGTCCAGCAATCTGGGCCTAGTCTAGTGTCCATAATCTGTGGGGTTCTGTGACATATACTGTCCGGCATCCGAAAACGGTGTCTGTACCGCAGAGTCCAGTAATCTGGGCCTGATCTAGTGTCCATAATCTGCGGTGTTCTGTGACATATACTGTCCGGCATATGAAAACGGTGTCTGTACCGCAGAGTCCAGTAATCTGGGCCTGATCTAGTGTCCATATTCTGTGTGTTTCTGTGACATATACTGTCCGGCATCCGAAAACTGTGTCTGTACCGCAGAGTCCAGTAATCTGGGCCTGATCTAGTGTCCATAATCTGTGGGGTTCTGTGACATATACTGTCCTGGCGCTCCCCGGAGCGTATCGCTTGGGGGATGCATGGGAACATGATCACTTGTTCTTTTGGTGGTCTTATTGTTTTGACTGGTTGGGCTACTGCGAAGTAAGCGGTGCGGCCATCGCTGGAAGAGGAGGAGCAGGCCCCGGAGAATGCCCTGATGAGGGAGGCAGAGTCTGTTGCGCTGCCCAGCAAAAGGGCTAGACGGGCAAAGTGCGCGTATTCTCCGCCTCCTGAGGCAGGCAGGGCCCGATCAGGAGAGAGTCCGGAAGGGGATCTTGCGTCACCGGTCGGCGCTAGAAGACGTCATAGAGAGGCGGCGATTAGCTTAGCACCATCAAGCAGCGGTGAACTACAGGAATACATCGTACCAGCGTATCATCAAGAAGAAGCGGCGATATCGGATCCGGATCCTCACTGGATTCACAGCTCACCTGGACACAGCAGAACAGAATCCTCTACACCGGCACCGGCTGCAGTTCCTGAGGTCAGCGGTGAATTTCCTGGCAAGATGAAGCTGAAGTTCCCTCAGTCCTCGGTTTCTGGGCAGGAGGCTCCATCTAGTGGTGAGAGACTACACGTACAGTCTGAGTCTAATGTATCATCTAACCAGAAGTTTGTATTAGGTTTATACAGTCAGGTCCATAAATATTAGGACATGGACACAATCCTAACATTTTTGGCTCTATACACCACCACAACAGACTGTCAGCTTTACCCGCAGACTGTCAGCTTTACCCGCAGACTGTCAGCTTTACCCGCAGACTGTCGGCTTTACCCGCAGACTGTCGGCTTTACCCGCAGACTGTCGGCTTTACCTGCAGACTGTCGGCTTTACCTGCAGACTGTCAGCTTTACCTGCAGACTGTCAGCTCTACCTGCAGACTGTCAGCTTTACCTGCAGACTGTCAGCTGTAATTTGAGGGGATTTACATCCAGATCAGGTGAACGGTGCAGGAATTACAGCAGTTGCATCTGTGCCTCCCACTAGTTAAGGGACCGGAAGTAATGGGACAGAATAATAATCATAAAACAAACTGTCACTTTTTAATACTTGGTTGCAAATCCTTTGCAGTCAGTTACAGCCTGAAGTCTGGAACGCATAGACATCCCCAGACGCTGGTCTCATCCCTGGTGACGCTCTGCCCGGCCTCTACTGCCACTGTCTTCAGTTCCTGCTTGTTCTTGGGGCATTTACCCTTCAGTTTTGTCTTCAGCAAGTGAAATGCTCAATCGGATCCAGGTCCGGGGATTGACTCGGCCATTGCAGAACATTCCACTTCTTTCCCTTACACTCTTTGGTGGCTTTTGCAGGATGCTTTGGGACATTGTCCATCTGCCCTGTGAAGCGCTGTCCAATGAGTTCTGAAGCATTTGGCTGAATATGAGCAGATAATATTGCCCGAAACCCTTCAGAATTCATCCTGCTGCTTTTGTCAGCAGTCACATCATCAATAAATACCAGAGAAGCAGTTCCATTGGCCGCCATACATGCCCACGCCATGACACTACCACCACCATGCTTCACTGATGAGGTGGTATGCTTAGGACCATGAGCAGCTCCTTTCCTTCTCCATACTCTTCTCTTCCCATCACTCTGGTACAAGTTGATCTTGGTCTTATCTGTCCATGCAGCCAGCCAGTACCACAGGGGCAACACGTGAGGTGCACGGTGGACCGATGAGGGGCCTAATAATAACCCACAGTTCATCAGTTTACTCACGGTTAGCAGAAAGCCTCCCTGGGCCGGCAGCACAGTGTTGAGGTGGACGGCACTAAATCCTCCGGGACGCGCTCTGTGGTAGGAAACATCAGCCAAGATGGAGGTTGAGGTGCCCTTGATGTTAGGGGTGCTTAGGGTGCTTGTTGCGGCTGAGTCCCTTGATGGTTTTTGTCGTGGCGCCAGTATTGTTAATGGTGGTACAACCAATAGTAGTAATAATGAGGTAGACAGTGGTAAGATGCAACTCACAACTTTTACTGATGTTGGTTCCAGTTGCAGTAGGTACATCAATCAAAATGCAGTCTTTGGTTAGCAGTAGAGTTAATCTGTAAATCCACTGTTCCTAGGCTTTCTTAGGCTTGATTTGAGCTGTGGTTAGGGAGTACCTTATTCCTGTTGATGTGCTCAGTCCTATACCTTGTCCTTTCCCTCCAAGCTGAATATTGGGACAGGTAGCTAATCTGTTTCCCAGAGTTATGGTGTGGCGGCCAGAAGCCCTAAAGTCCTCCACCATGCGCAAAGGTGTCTGTGGCCCTAAATGCAGCACGCCAGACCTGCAGGGTATATCGACAGTGAGGTCACGGTATGGGCAATCGAGGGTTACTCACTTTTTGGAGGACCCTGGGCAGGCATGCAGCAGTGAATGAGAGGCAGACACTAGTTCCTCTGGGGCACACTCTGGGTGTAGAGATCTGGCCTGATGTTGGGTGAGGTGCCCTGGTTGTTGCAGGTGTTTAGAGTGCCTGAGGCAAGGTCCCTTTAAGGATCGTGACGCCAGTGCCTGTAACGGTGGCACACCGGTTGGTAGGAATAGTAATTGAGGTACACAGATTGTATGGTGAACCAAACGTTGCTTTACTTGAAAAACAGTCCAACTTTGTACAGTCAATTACAGTGGTTAATGGTGATGCTGCAGTCCCTTGAACAATACTTCCCAAGCAGGCTTACTTTCAATGATGGGGGTAACAATAGTAGGGCACACCAGATACTTGATGCCACACGGAGAGTTAATTTGCACGTTATTTATTAGATGTAGTACATATGATAATTAAAACATATAATAAGACACTTTAAAATACACAATACTTTTAAAAAATTAAGAATTAAAACATATAATGTCCTTAAATATATCCAATGATGAATAAATAAAGTGTTGTAACAGAGAGAAGTCTTTCTTAAGAGTTTTTAAGTCTTTCTTAAGAGTTTTTGTAAACTCACTTTTATGACCGAAATTAGTCAGATCGGATCGTTAAGAGGATAATTCCTCAAGTAGTAATAGCGGTACCGCTAACTTTTTTCGCTGGCTTTTTTACTGCCTGTTTATAAGGTGGCCCGAAATGGTGTACTCACTGTTACAGTTGATATCAGGCTTCTTAACCTCACTCGTGGCGTCCCACGTGCAGTGAAGATAATGTAGGCAGTAGTAGATGCGGTTTAGCTTATTGCGGTAGATGTCAAAGTTTTTTCGGGATTCTCGGTGGTCAGATATCAGCTGCGCTGTTTTTTAGATGCGCTGTTTGTGAGATGGTCTGGTCACTCTAATCTTCGGTACATTGACAGTCCAGATTTGCAGAGTTGCACCAGATTGCCGATCTCGAACAGCAAATATCCAGCTTCACTGAAGAAGGAGCTGGAACAAGCTCTGAAACGCGTATGGTAACATAATCCCATGAGAAACAAATACGGCATCCGAGGATAAAAAGCGCTTGAAGAGAAAGATCGGTGTTCTTTTATGCTGACACTCAGGAAAGCTGGATATTTGCTGTTCGAGATCGGCAATCTGGTGCAACTCTGCAAATCTGGACTGTCAATGTACCGAAGATTAGAGTGACCAGACCATCTCACAAACAGCGCATCTAAAAAACAGCGCAGCTGATATCTGACCACCGAGAATCCCGAAAAAACTTTGACATCTACCGCAATAAGCTAAACCGCATCTACTACTGCCTACATTATCTTCACTGCACGTGGGACGCCACGAGTGAGGTTAAGAAGCCTGATATCAACTGTAACAGTGAGTACACCATTTCGGGCCACCTTATAAACAGGCAGTAAAAAAGCCAGCGAAAAAAGTTAGCGGTACCGCTATTACTACTTGAGGAATTATCCTCTTAACGATCCGATCTGACTAATTTCGGTCATAAAAGTGAGTTTACAAAAACTCTTAAGAAAGACTTCTCTCTGTTACAACACTTTATTTATTCATCATTGGATATATTTAAGGACATTATATGTTTTAATTCTTAATTTTTTAAAAGTATTGTGTATTTTAAAGTGTCTTATTATATGTTTTAATTATCATATGTACTACATCTAATAAATAACGTGCAAATTAACTCTCCGTGTGGCATCAAGTATCTGGTGTGCCCTACTATTGTTACCCCCTTTTTTAAATTACTTTAGAGGATTGGGTGAATCCTCCTGCAGGTGCACCCATACCATTCTGGAGCAGTGGGTGAGCCCTCTCTAAGATTCTGAATTTTACTTTCAATGATGGCAGGTATTAATCATGCAAGATACTTGGAGGGCAAACAGTTAATGCTTTGCAGTGCAATGCTGCTCTATCCCCTCAGCTATTCTAGCTGGCTGGATCCCAAGACCCGGATGCCTAAGTGCTGGCTTAAATCCTTGGTATAAATTCCTTCCTCCAGTATAGACCCTTGATCTTCACTTTATAGTGTTCTGCCCATCAGGTTACTTATCTGTACTTGGTTGTATGATCCTCTCTTGGTAGGGAAACTGCAGGTTGCTCCCAGGAGGTCCTCTCCTACTACTGGGGTATCTCAACTGAGCTATGCTTAGCCTCAGGAGCTTCAGGCTGACTAGGTGACTCCTCTAGTCCCCTGGAATACACTCGGTCTCCAAGCAGGCTGTACTCCTTCTAGCCTCTTGGTGCAGCTAGGAACCAGGACTATCCAGCTACATGTCAGGAGGAGGCCCTCAGCATATCCTGGGCTGGTGCCTTCTCACTTCTGTCTCCACAGACTCCTGACTATGACCTGACCCCTCCCTGTCTGGGCCTGGACATTTATACTAGGGGCTCCCTATCTCCCTCTAGTATCTAGGATGTCTAACTACACCCAACTAGGCCTGATAAGCATATAACAGGGAAATATACCAATGCAAAAACACACAGAAAATACATTACAATGCATGGATAAAGATAACATCACTGTCCCTTGTGAGCAGAAGTAACACGTTACCCAATTAACCCTTGTGTAGTGCCCACTCCTTCCTAGTGGGACACTACATAAATAACGGCTATTACCTCAGATGAATCTTTTTGATGCTTGGGTCTGTTCCAGGGAGGCAAACTCTCTCCTACTGGTCAGGGATGCAAGTCTATAGTCCGGCCACAGAAGGAAAACGCTCTTCTGAGCCTCACACCTTTGTACTACCTCATAGCGAAGTTGGCTCCACTCACTAATCTGTGGTGTGGAGTCTTCACTCTGCATTCTCAACTCTGTCTGAATTTGAATTCTCACTGATCCACCAATCTAATCTAATCTAATCTGTCTCACTAGGCCTGACCTAGGTATTTATAGGACCTAAGTGCTATCCCCATCTAGTGGTGGGATGTATAAATTACACCTAATCTGCCAAGTAACAGGGTTTTTGCAGATAAGTTAGTACAAAATTTCATAGCATAGCATAATACAATTCTTAGGGAAAAAGTGCTTTTAAGCACTGCCCACACACATGTAGTGGGACGCTGCATCCATAGGATGTTGTTCCAGAACTGTGAAGGCTTTTTTAGATGTCGTTTGGCAAACTCTAATCTGGCCTTCCTGTTTTTGAGGCTCACCAATGGTTTACATCTTGTGGTGAACCCTCTGTATTCACTCTGGTGAAGTCTTCTCCTAATTGTTGACCCTGACACACATACACCTACCTCCTGGAGAGTGTTCTTGATCCGGCCAACTGTTGTGAAGGGGGTTTTCTTCACCAGGGAAAGAATTCTTCGCTCATCCACCACAGTTGTTTTCCGTGGTCTTCCGGGTCTTTTGGTGTTGCTGAGCTCACCGGTGCGTTCCTTCTTTATAAGAATGTTCCAGACAGTTGTTTTGGCTGCGCCTGATGTTTTTGCTATCTCTCTGATGGGTTTGTGGTGTTTTTTCAGCCTAATGATGGCTTCACTGATAGTGACCGCTCTTTGGATCTCATCTTGAGAGTTGACAGCAACAGATTCCAAATGCAAATAGCAGACTGGAAATGACCTCTGGACCTTTTATCTGCTCATTGTAATTGGGATAATGAGGGAATAACACACACCGGCCATGGGACAGCCGAGAAGCCAATTGTCCCATTACTTCTGGTCCCTTAACAAGTGGGAGGCACAGATGTAACTGCTGTAATTCCTGCACCGTTCACCTGATCTGGATGTAAATACCTCAGATTACAGCTGACAGTCTGCAGGTAAAGCTGACAGTCTGCAGGTAAAGCTGACAGTCTGCAGGTAAAGCTGACAGTCTGCAGGTACAGCTGACAGTCTGCAGGTAAAGCTGACAGTCTGCAGGTACAGCTGACAGTCTGCAGGTAAAGCTGACAGTCTGCAGGTAAAGCTGACAGTCTGCAGGTACAGCGGACAGTCTGCATTTACAGCTGACAGTCTGCAGGTAAAGCTGACAGTCTGCAGGTAAAGCTGACAGTCTGCAGGTAAAGCCGACAGTCTGCAGGTAAAGCCGACAGTCTGCCGGTAAAGCCGACAGTCTGCAGGTACAGCGGACAGTCTGCAGGTAAAGCCGACAGTCTGCAGGTACAGCTGACAGTCTGCAGGTAAAGCCGACAGTCTGCCGGTAAAGCCGACAGTCTGCAGGTACAGCGGACAGTCTGCAGGTAAAGCGGACAGTCTGCAGGTAAAGCTGACAGTCTGCAGGAAAAGCTGACAGTCTGCAGGTAAAGCACATCGTGTCCGTTTCATCTCACATCCATTGTGGTGGTGTATAGAGCCAAAAATGTTATAATTGTTTCCGTGTCCCAATATTTATAGACCTGACTTCGCCAGCTGGGTTTGGGTGAACCATCCAGCAGCTGGGGAATTTAGCCAGTCTGTAGCCAGCGCTCCTCATCTTGATAGGGGTTCGGGGGTATCGGAGGCCGGTGTTAGAGGCTTTATCCTGTGAGGTTTCTCCTCTAGGTTTTCATTTACCATCAAACATTGAGGAGCGTATTTGTCAATTAGAGTTTATAGATATAATGTCCTTATTACCTTCTAGTAAAGAGCATATTTTAAGTAGTGATAAAAAGGATGAGAAATCAGAGGAAGCTAGAAGGCGTAGTCAGCCGCGCTCTTCTAACAATCGGCTGCAAGCGTTTGGCATTTATGCATCAGTTTTAGGTGAAAAGTTTCCAGTTAAGTTCTGTGGTCTTTTCAGCACTTGGACATAATTCTGGCAGCATATCGTAATTTTGGTGGAATGGCCTGGTTCCATTATGATGAGATGTTCGGGCAGAAATTGGCTATCCACCCATGAGTCTCCACCGTTTGTGGGTATTGTCCCTAAGAAGGACCCGGGTGACTACAGGTTACTTCATCATTTGTCTTCTCCTGTTGATAATTCTCTCAATGATGAGATTAGTGCGGATGAAGCGTCGGTTTCTTATGCATCTTGTGATCAGGCAGTTGTATCGGTGAGACGTTATGGACACGGAGCGTTGCCGGCAAAGGCTGATATTAAAGCAGCATTCAGGCTTTTGCCGGTTCATCCTTCTGGTTTTAGTTTTGATGGTAAGTTTTATTTTGACAAGTGTTTACCTACGGACTTTGCTAAATCTTGTTCGTATTTGGAATCTTTTTCCACATTTTTACATTGGGTAGTTCAGGTGTCGGTTCCAGAGGGTGGAGTTTTGCATTACCCAGATGGGTTTCCGGATTCTGCGTTATGTTCTTGACGGTTACAGTGTTTCCTTGATATGTCTTGTAGTTTTGGTTTTCCTGTTGCTGTTGTTGTTTAGAGTTTTTAAGTATAGTAATAGACAGTTCTAAGATGGAATTCCGTTTATCTGAGACGAAACTAGAATCAGTGTCTTTATTAGCGAAGAGTAAATGGACTTTGAAAGAATTGCAATCTTTGTTGGGCTCTTTAAATTTCGCTTTCAGGATTCCCTCAATGGGCTGGTTTTTCTAAGAGGTTGTATTTTGCTACAAGAGGCTTGTGGTCACGTGTTTTGGTGGCAGTAGTAGTTTGGAGTTCATTTTATAGAAATTAGAGAGTTCTTCTGTTTTCAGACAATAAAGGGTTAGTCTTTGCGATTAATACATTATCATCAAAATGTGAAAAGACGGTTCGCCTGTTAAGACCTCTAGTTTTCTGCTGCATGACATTCAATATATTGTTGAAGGCGAAGTATATTGAGGGTAAATCTAATGACGTCGCCGACTCTTTATCTCATTTTCAGTTGATGAGGTTTCGTCAGTCGGCCCCTTCAGCAGGTCAAGTAGGGGGACCGCGTCCTACATCTATGGGACCTGCTGCGAGATGAATTATGGATAACATACGTAACGCCCTTGCACCTCGGACTTGGGCTACATGTGCATCTGCATGGGATGAGTGGTTGGTATTTAATCAGTCTATTAGTATCGAAAAGTTAGGTTTGATGTTTGTTTCTTCACTTATTGCACAAAAACTTTCGGTGTCTTACATTCTAAAATGCTTGCTGGTGCGTCATTTTCCAGAGGATATATGGTCAGTGCCCGTGACCAGGTACGCTTATTATCAATCCAGCTTTGAAAGGGTATCGTAAGTCTAATTTTAAGGCGCCCCATATCTTTAGATATATTGGAAAAATTGGTGCTTTCAGATGTCACCAGGGATCATTTTGAAATGGTTTTATTTCAGGCTGCGTTTATTTTGGCTTTCTTTTAGGATTGGCGAATTAGTGTCTATGTCAAAAGTATCTGGTCCTGGCCTTCTTTTATCAGATGTTGCAGTTATGGAGGAAAGGGTTAATATAAAAACTAGACGTTCAAAGACTGATCAGTTAGGTCATGGGCAGGTAGCAGATGGTCTAGGTCCGCTGTGTGTCCAGTCAGGGCTGCAGTTCAGGCCGTCAGTTCAAGGGTCCTTTTTATTGCTCTCTGATTTGAGTCTTCTAACTACATTTCAATTAACCTTGGAAATGAGTCATCTTCGGATATCCTCCCATTCCTCCCGAATAGGTGCAGCTGCTGAAGCGGCTGGAATGGTATTGGAGGATGCGATCATTAAAAGAATAGGTCGTTGGACTTGTAATACTTTGTAATTATATGTCAGACCAGACTTAGTATTAGTTTGATCTTCTTATATTTTGCAGGTGTCCAATATATAGTGAGGGTTATTGGACATTCCTGTGTTTACTGGGCACAGAAGAGAGCCAAGGAAAGAATTCCACAGAAAATGGATGGATAGACCTATTGAAGGTGATTCAGAAATATGAAATGGCCGTTACCACATGTTTGATTGTTCATGCGGGTGGGAATGAGATAGGAAAGGTCCAAGCATTAGATACGTTATGGAGAGTGAAGCAAGATATGGCCTTGTTAAAAAATGTCATTTCCAGACACTGTTCTGATTATCTCAGAAATTGTTCAGCGGTTGTCATGGTCATCTGAAGAAGGTCGGCCATTGGAAAGGATCAGGAAAAGGTTAAACAGGGCAATGTGTAAATGTATGCCCATCACAGGAGGTCTAAGCTGTAGACGTTCCGGGTCTATACTAATCAGACAATGTACGTCTGTCTAATGTTGGATTGGATACTTTTAATTTGGGTCTGCAAAATGCTCTCGAGAGGTTCCAGTGTTGTTGGGTTTTGGGGGGTGCATGACTCTGTGAGATATGGTCGCCCAACTAATGCTGGATGGACATAGTGGTCGATATTCAGTCATTATTGGTTTAATTATTTATTGGTGGTTTATTTATTGAATTATTTATTAAATATTATATATATATATACTGTATATTGATTGGTTGACTGATTTTGGTTACCCCAAATAAAGCAACACGGCCTATTTTATCCAACATTTAGTTGTGGAGTCCTATTAACAATTTAATGGTTTAATTATCTGATCTATGTTACCGTGCATCCGAAAACGGCAAATTCCAATAATCTGGGCCTAATCTACGGTCCATATTCTGTGGGTTTCTATGACATATACTGTCCTGCATCTGAAAACTGTATCATTAGAGTAAAATCCTAATATCTGGGCCTAATAATCTAGTGTCCATATTCTGTGTGTATATATAATATATAATACATATATATACCTTTAATATATACCTTTAACCCCCTCAGCCCCGCTAGCTGAAACCCCCTTAATGACCAGGCCACTTTTTACACTTCTGCACTACACTACTTTTACCGTTTATCGCTCAGTCATGCAACTTACCACCCAAATGAATTTTACCTCCTTTTCTTCTCACTAATGGAGCTTTCATTTGGTGGTATTTCATTGCTGCTGACATTTTTACTTTTTTAGTTATTAATCAAAATTTAATGATTTTTTTGCAAAAAAATGACATTTTTCACTTTCAGTTGTAAAATTTTGCAAAAAAAAACGACATCCATATATAAATTTTTCGCTAAATTTATTGTTCTACATGTCTTTGATAAAAAAAAATGTTTGGGTCAAAAAAAAATGGTTTGGGTAAAAGTTATAGCGTTTACAAACTATGGTACAAAAATGTGAATTTCCGCTTTTTGAAGCAGCTCTGACTTTCTTAGCACCTGTCATGATTCCTGAGGTTCTACAATGCCCAGACAGTAGAAACACCCCACAAATGACCCCATTTCAGAAAGTAGACACCCTAAGGTATTCGCTGATGGGCATAGTGAGTTCATAGAACTTTTTATTTTTCGTCACAAGTTAGCGGAAAATGATGATTTTAATTTATTTTTTTCTTACAAAGTCTCATATTCCACTAACTTGTGACAAAAAATAAAAACTTCCATGAACTCACTATGCCCATCACAAAATACCTTGGGGTGTCTTCTTTCCAAAATGGGGTCACTTGTGGCGTAGTTATACTGCCCTGGCAATTTAGGGGCCCAAATGTGTGAGAAGAAGTTTGCAATCAAAATCTGTAAAAAATGACCGGTGAAATCCGAAAGGTGCACTTTGGAATATGTGCCCCTTTGCCCACCTTGGCAGCAAAAAAGTGTGGTACACATCTGGTATCGCCGTACTCAGGAGAAGTTGGGGAATGTGTTTTGGTGTGTCATTTTACATATACCCATGCTGGGTGAGAGAAATATCTCGGCAAAAGACAATTTTTCCCATTTTTTTTTACAAAGTTGGCATTTGACCAAGATATTTCTCTCACCCAGCATGGGTATATGTAAAATGACACCCCAAAACACATTCCCCAACTTCTCCTGAGTACGGCGATACCAGACGTGTGACACTTTTTTGCAGACTAGATGCGCAAAGCGGCCCAAATTCCTTTTAGGAGGGCATTTTTAGACATTTGGATCCCAGACTTCTTCTCACACTTTCGGGCCCCTAAAAAGCCAGGGCAGTATAAATACCCCACATGTGACCCCACTTTGGAAAGAAGACACCCCAAGGTATTCAATGAGGGGCATGGCGAGTTCCTAGAATTTTTTTTTTTTTTGTATAAGTTAGCGGAAATTGATTTTTTTTTTGTTTTTTTCTCACAAAGTCTAACTTTCCGCTAACTTGGGACAAAAATTTCAATCTTTCATGGACTCAATATGCCCCTCACGGAATACCTTGGGGTGTCTTCTTTCCGAAATGGGGTCACATGTGGGGTATTTATACTGCCCTGGCTTTTTAGGGGCCCTAAAGCGTGAGAAGAAGTCTGGAATATAAATGTCTTAAAAATGTTACGCATTTGGATTCCGTGAGGGGTATGGTGAGTCCATGTGAGATTTAATTTTTTTGACACAAGTTAGTGGAATATGAGACTTTGTAAGAAAAAACAAACAAAAAAATATATATATTTCCGCTAACTTGGGCCAAAAAAATTTCTGAATGGAGCCTTACAGGGAGGGGTGATCAATGACAGGGGGGTGATCACCCATATAGACTCCCTGATCACCCCCCTGTCATTGATCACCCCCCTGGTAAGGCTCCATTCAGACGTCCGTACGATTTTTACGGATCCACGGATACATGGATCGGATCCGCAAAACACATATGGACGTCTGAATGGAGCCTTACAGGGGGGTGATCAATGACAGGGGGTGATCAGGGTGTCTATATGGGTGATCACCCCCCTGTAAGGCTCCATTCAGACGTCCGTATGTGTTTTGCGGATCCGATCCATGTATCCGTGGATCCGTAAAAATCATACGGACGTCTGAATGGAGCCTTACAGGGGGGTGATCAATGACAGGGGGGTGATCAATGACAGGGGGGTGATCAGGGAGTCTGTATGGGGTGACCAGGGGTGATCAGTGGTTCATAAGGGGTTAATAAGTGACAGGGGGGGGTGTAGTGTAGTGTAGTTGTGTTTGGTGCTACTTTGCACAGCTACCTGTGTCCTCTGGTGGTCAATCCAAACAAAAGGGACACCAGAGGACCAGGTAGCAGGTATATTAGACGCTGTTATCAAAACAGCGTCTAATATACCTGTTAGGGGTTAAAAAAAAATCACATCTCCAGCCTGCCAGCGAGCGATCGCCGCTGGCAGGCTGGAGATCCACTCGCTTACCTTCCGTTCCTGTGAGCGCGCCTGTGTGCGCGCGTTCACAGGAAATCTCGGCTATCGCTGGAGGACGCGTATATGCGTCCACCCAGAAGAGCAGGGCCGCCGGCGGTTAAAATATACCGTATATACTCGAGTATAAGCCGACCTGAATATAAGCCGAGGCCCCTAATTTTACCCCCAAAAAATGGGAAAAATTATTGACTCGAGTATAAGACTAGGGTGGGAAATGCAGCATCTGTGGAGGACGCTGTTATGTGCGGGATCTGTGGAGGGCAGTGTTATGGGGGATCTGTGGAGGACACTTATGGGGACCTGTGGACGGCATCTGTGTGTTTCTGTGACATATACTGTCCTGCATCCGAAAACGGTGTCTTTAGCGGACTGTAAAATATGCGCCACATCTACTGACAAAACCATTAATATGAAATAGGCGAGCAGTAAGGGACGGGGAAGTGGGCATGATGCTGATGGTGCAGGCAGAGGCTGTGGCCCGGGGCGAAATGAAACTGTGCCTGCTGCCAGAGCACCAGGAAAAAAAAAAACATCCACCGTACCCAGCTTCATGTTCAACTTAGCTGGGAGGCGCAGGACAACACTGTCCAAGTCAGACCAGTGCGAAAAGTTGGTCGGTTGGCTTGCTGACAATAATGCTTCCAGTCAGCTAAGCACCACCCTCTCTTCCACCAAGTCCAGTCTCTGTAGCCAAGAGTCTGGTCAGCCAACTCCTCGCTCAGATCATCCTTCCTCCCACCATGGAGAGGCTTGCCAAACGAGTGATCCCACACTCGGATATTCCGAGGAGCTCTTTTCAGCTCCACTATTAGATTTGGCCCTTGCGGCCAGAACACTTGAAGAGGGACCTGAGATATTGTGCCCTGATTCCCAACCTCTCGAGCCTTCACAGTCTCAAGAAGATGACGGTGGTGAACGTCAATCATCAGTTCACGAGGTGGATGATGATGAGACACAGTTACCAATCACTGAGGTTGTGGTTAGGTCAAGTCAGGAGGATGATCACAGTAAGGAAGTGGAAGAGGAGGTGGTGGACGATGAGGTCACTGACCCAACATGGGAAGGTGAAAAGCCGAGCGAGGACACCAGAACAGAGGGGGAGGCATCCGCAGCACCGCAACAGGCTGGAAGAGGGAGTGGGGTAGCAAAAGGGAGAAGTCGGTCCACACCAAACAGGCCTTCAGCCGTTACACGGAGCACCCCCATGTGTAAATCTACCTTGCCAAGGGCTAGGTGTTCCGCAGTATGGCGCTTTTTTGAGGAAAGTGCAGATGACAAAAGAGTGGTAGTTTGCAACCTGTGCTGTACCAAAATGAGCCGGGGCGTGAACACTAGCAACCTCACCACCACCAGCATGATCCACCACATGGCATCCAAGCACCCTAATAAGGCCGAACGCCTGGGTCCACAATCTGGGTCTGCAGGTCACACCACTGCCTCCTCTTCCCCTGTGTTATGTGCTGGCCAATCCCCTGTCGAAGGCGCAGGCCCGGATGCCCCTCGCCCTGCACCTGGACCTTCGCATGAACCATCAGCAACAACATCCACTTCCCTGTCCCAGTGCAGCGTCCAAATGTCTATAACACAGTCATTTGAACACAAGCGCAAATACCCAGCCACCCACCCACAGGCCATAGCACTAAATGCGCAACTTTTGAAATTACTGGCCCTTGAAATGTTGCCATATAGGCTTGTGGACACTGAGGCCTTCCACAGCCTGATGTCAGTTGCCGTCCCTCGGTACGCAGTCCCCAGGCGCCACTATTTTTCACGGTGTGCTGTGCCCGCCTTACACCAGCATGTGTCCCAGAACATCACCCGTGCCCTGATGTCACGGCTGAGGATGAGGAAAACCCTCAGCCGTGCGGTATCAGAAGGCGGATGGTCAATGCCAGTCCAGGACAGGAATCAGGGAGCAGGTCACCTCCTACACATCCCTAATTCTGACCCTGTCTCCTATCCGAATGAGCCAACCCTGAAGGTAGGAGGGCTCATACTCCGGAACCTGATATTCCTGCTAGCCCTCAGGGTGGCCCTGGACTAGGAGCAGGGTAAGACGACCTGTTCCTCCTAGACACGGAGGAACAGGAGTCTCACTGACCAAGTTACATAGAAAGGGGAACATGAACAGACATATGGCAATGACAGGTAAGTGAGACTAGTTCCACACTTACCTGCCACAGACACACAACCTGGAACCCACATGCAAGTGCTGCTGTCCACAACAAACACAAAGGACACAGCACACAACAGACATCACATGGGAACCCAGGAAACCATATGCTGCAATAACAAATAGACCAAACAAACATCTTCTAAACACCATACATAAACCTATGACCACAAGGGTGGCCCCCACTGGCAGATGTAATTACCAGGAGGGTATCTCCAGCAAAGCATGGCTGAAGAACCCCTCAGCTTCAGATCTCCAAAGAGGCTTTATAGCCCAAAGTGGCCACACCCACACAGACACACTGAGGAGAGGGAATTATCCCTTCCAACACTAACCAGGGAAGTGAAACCACTTAAAGGGGAAAGTGCACACATAACAAAACCCTGTGCACACCAGACATACAAAAGACACACCTAACAGACAGGTTGCCAGGTGCAACCGCATGCACTTTGCAGCAAGCTGCCTAGCACCAGCCCAGGCTGCTATACTGCAACAATACAAAACAACTTGTTGCCCGCGGCAACCACAAGTGAGGCAACACACTAGCAGCCCTCACCTGTGGTTGAACAACCAAACCAAACCGCAGGCAACAGCATGCGGTTCAGGAGTCACAACCATGACCATGGCCGTGACACCGGACCAACGCAGTTACTGGGAAGGTCCGCTTAACCACTGACTTGTGCTGGTGGTCAGGGACGCTACATTTCTCTGACTGCACACTCGGTGAATGTGGTGGAGGCCGGGAGTGAGTCGTACCCTGGGACTCACCCAGGATTGTGGGCCCTATGTCCATCAGGGTCTCCGCCAGCAGCTATGTTACTGGCTCCAACCCCCACGTCTCCTCCTCTTCTGCCTCATCCTCCTCCACTTCCACCTCCAGCAGCAGTCAGACATCAGTCGGTAGCTGGAAGCAGTGTAGCACTGCGGTGGGGAAGCGTCAACAGACAGTGCTGAAGCTGATCTGCTTAGGTGACAAACAGCACACCGCCACAGAGCTGTGGCAGGGGATAAGGGACCAGACCGAGCTGTGGCTCTCCCCACTCAACCTACAACCAGGCATGGTTGTGACAATGTCTGTACCTTGGTGGCGGCTTTGGAGCTCAGCAACCTGACACACATCCCATGCCTAGCCCACGTCTTAAACTTAGTGGTTCAGTGGTTTATCAAAACTACTACTAGTGAAGGCGCGCCGCGTGTGTGCCTATTTCCGTAAGTCATCCACAGCTTCAGCCGGCCTGTCAATGCTGCAGCAGCGCTTGCGGCTTCCAGCTCACCGACTGTTGTGCGACGTGAGCACGCGCTGGAAATCTACGTTCTATATGTTGTCCAGGCTTTGTGGGCAGCAGAGGGCAGTAGTGGAATACTAGCTGCAACATGGTCGTCGCCTTTCAAGTCAACGGCCACTATTTACAAGCGAGGAGCGGGCATTGATGTTAGACCTCTGTGAGGTAATAAAAAACTTTGATGAATCCGCACAGATGCTGAGCGGCGATAACGCTATTATCCGCATAACCATCCCACTGCTGTGTCTACTCAAACGATCGCTGCTCACAAGTAAGGACGATGCTCTGAATGTGGCAGACGAGGAAATGGTGGAGGACATCTCACAGGGTGATACCCAGACCACCCTCAGTTCGTCTTCTCAGCGCAAATTGGATCATAAAGAAGAGGAGGAGATGGAGAGTCCTCCTGATAACGACATCGATGTCTTGCCTGTTGGTACTCTGGCACACATGGCTGACTTCATGTTAGGCTTCCTTTGCCGTGACCCTCGCGTTATACACATTTTAGATAACACGGATTACTGGTTGTTCACCCTTCCCGACCCCCGCTACAAAGAGAACTTTACATCTCTCATTCCTGAGATGGAGAGGACGAGTAAAATGGTACAATACCGGAAGGTACTTGTTGAGACATTGCTCCGGAATTTTCCATCTGACAACGCTGGCGGCAGAGTCAGTAGTTTCTTGGGCAACCGGGGAAGGGAGACGAGGGGAACACACAGCAGTTCCAAAAAGGGCAGGGCAACACTCTCCAAGGCCTGGGACACTTTCATGACACCCCGCCAGCACCCTCACCCTGATGAGCGGCCTACTGTCACAAGGAGAACATTTTGGAAGATGGTGAAGGAGTACATAGCAGACCGTGTCAGCGTCCTCAATGATCCCTCAGTGCCTTACAACTACTGGGTGTCCAAGTTCAACATGTGGGTGTCCAAGTTCTACACCTTGGAGGTGCTGGCCTCCCCTGCCGCCAGCGTTTTGTCTGAGCGGGTATTTAGTGCTGCTGGGGGCATTATAACAGATAAGCGTATCCGCCTGTCCACTCGCAATGCTGACAGGTTGACTCTTATAAAATTGAACAAGGCCTGGATTGCCCCTGACTTCTCTACTCCACCAGAGGAAAGCTGAGCTGATGATGAACATAAAGGCACTTTCAATCTATCATTTATAATGTACTCAATCTACTGTTGTGTATTCCAATGCACCTTTTCCACCACAAAAAAAGAGTATATGGCTGAATCTTGTGCAGTGACCAGGAGCAGGTGGATAATATTCTGTATTTGTCATGATGCCAAGTGCAGCGTGCGCAGGGTACTACACCAGGGCCCTTCCAAGGTGTTATAACGCACGTCCCAGATTAGGAATGCCAGAGTGGTGTAATGGACTATAATGTCTCTATAGGGTGGTGATAATGGTGTCAACGGTGTCTCCTACCTGGGTATGGCCGGACTCCTGGCTCACTTACAATACATTTGAGTGTAGTGATAGTAGGAGTAATAGAGGAATTTTGCTGCAGAAATGATGTCCAGACCTTTAGATGAAGTTCAAACGTTTCTTTAATGAAGATAACTTGTATCCAAGCAGTATACAGCTTTGGTCTCTGGTCCCAGCAGGTTTTGGCAATCATTGGAAGGAATTAATCTTCTGCTCTATAAATCTGGAGCTTGCAGGATAAGTCATCTGATAGCTTTGTAACTGTGGCAGGAACTAATCTTCTGCACTGTTCTGTACCTTCTGCTTTGTGGGGACAGACTAGCTGAGGAGGAATGGCTTCTCCTAGGTCTCTAGACTTAACTCACAGATAGATTTCTCAGGGAATGCTTTCTTCCTGGAACTCTGGAGGTTGTCTGCTTTCTTCTCATTCAGCTGAGGCTGCAGGTCTCAGACTGGGAATATGATCAATGTCTCAGCCGAGACAAGATCCTTGCTGTCTTCCCTATGCAGGGGATCTCCTGAATGCTATCACACAGCCTTCCCCAACAGGGGTGGCTGGCACACTGACTCTAACTTCCTTCCCCACCCATGCTGCAGGATGTAGGCATGGTCCACACCTCCACAGAGAGGGAGCTAAGCTGGAATAATCCATTACAGCCTAGATATACTAAACTGAGAACTAGTGTCTGGCCAATGCATTGCTGCCACCTGCTGGTGAACCTGGAAAATTACCGGAAACATTGTATTTAACATGGTTTTAGATGCACATTTTTGAAAACATAATATAAATTACATCAGATGACAGTATAAAGGCTCTTAGAAGATAGTAGCGGGGTAGAGATGTGTAGTAATACAACTATGGAGTGTTACACTTGTTTTCTTCTCCTCCTCCTCATCTAGATTGTCTATATTTCCTCAACTAAAATTTTTTTACAGGGTCAGCTCACCAGCAGACTCTTGCATATAATGTTTTACAGGGTCAGCTCACCAGCAGGCTCTCGCAGATAATGTTTTACAGGGTCAGCTCACCAGCAAGCTCTTGCATATAATGTTTTACAGGGTCAGATCAACTGAAGGCTCTTGCATATAATGTTTTACAGGGTCAGCTCACCTGCAGGCTCTTGCATATAATGTTTTACAGGGTCAGCTCACCAGCAGGCTCTCGCAGATAATGTTTTACAGGGTCAGCTCACCTGCAGGCTCTCGCAGATAATGTTTTACAGGGTCAGCTCACCAGCAGGCTCTTGCATATAATGTTTTACAGGGTCAGCTCACCAGCAAACTCTTGCAGATAATGTTTTACAGGGTCAGCTCACCAGCAGGCTCTTGCATATAATGATTTACAGGGTCAGCTCACCAGCAGGCTCTCGCAGATAATGTTTTACAGGGTCAGCTCACCAGCAAGCTCTTGCATATAATGTTTTACAGGGTCAGATCAACTGAAGGCCCTCGCATATAATGTTTTACAGGGTCAGCTCACCAGCAGGCTCTCGCAGATAATGTTTTACAGGGTCAGCTCACCAGCAGGCTCTTGCATATAATGATTTACAGGGTCAGCTCACCAGCAGGCTCTCGCAGATAATGTTTTACAGGGTCAGCTCACCAGCAAGCTCTTGCATATAATGTTTTACAGGGTCAGATCAACTGAAGGCCCTCGCATATAATGTTTTACAGGGTCAGCTCACCAGCAGGCTCTCGCAGATAATGTTTTACAGGGTCAGCTCACCAGCAGGCTCTCGCATATAATGTTTTACAGGGTCAGCTCACCTGCAGGCTCTCGCAGATAATGTTTTACAGGGTCAGCTCACCAGCAGGCTCTCGCATATAATGTTTTACAGGGTCAGATCAACTGAAGGCCCTCGCATATAATGTTTTACAGGGTCAGCTCACCTGCAGGCTCTCGCAGATAATGTTTTACAGGGTCAGCTCACCAGCAAGCTCTTGCATATAATGTTTTACAGGGTCAGATCAACTGAAGGCCCTCGCATATAATGTTTTACAGGGTCAGCTCACCAGCAGGCTCTCGCAGATAATGTTTTACAGGGTCAGCTCACCAGCAGGCTCTCGCATATAATGATTTACAGGGTCAGCTCACCTGCAGGCTCTCGCAGATAATGTTTTACAGGGTCAGCTCACCTGCAGGCTCTCGCAGATAATGTTTTACAGGGTCAGCTCACCAGCAGGCTCTTGCAGATAATGTTTTACAGGGTCAGCTCACCAGCAGGCTCTCGCAGATAATGTTTTACAGGGTCAGCTCACCTGCAGGCTCTCGCAGATAATGTTTTACAGGGTCAGCTCACCAGCAAGCTCTCGCATATAATGATTTACAGGGTCAGCTCACCTGCAGGCTCTCGCAGATAATGATTTACAGGGTCAGCTCACCAGCAGGCTCTCGCAGATAATGTTTTACAGGGTCAGCTCACCAGCAAGCTCTCGCATATAATGATTTACAGGGTCAGCTCACCTGCAGGCTCTCGCATATAATGATTTACAGGGTCAGCTCACCTGCAGGCTCTCGCAGATAATGTTTTACAGGGTCAGCTCACCAGCAGGCTCTTGCATATAATGTTTTACAGGGTCAGCTCACCAGCAGGCTCTCGCAGATAATGTTTTACAGGGTCAGCTCACCAGCAGGCTCTTGCAGATAATGTTTTACAGGGTCAGCTCACCAGCAGGCTCTCGCAGATAATGTTTTACAGGGTCAGCTCACCAGCAGGCTCTCGCATATAATGTTTTACAGGGTCAGCTCACCAGCAGGCTCTCGCATATAATGTTTTACAGGGTCAGCTCACCAGCAGGCTCTCGCAGATAATGTTTTACAGGGTCAGCTCACCTGCAGGCTCTTGCATATAATGATTTGCAGGGTCAGCTCACCAGCAGGCTCTCGCAGATAATGTTTTACAGGGTCAGCTCACCAGCAGGCTCTTGCATATAATGTTTTACAGGGTCAGCTCACCTGCAGGCCTGCAACTCATGCTGCCTTGCTTTGAAGTAGTAGCCATAGCCATCTATCAGGCTCCCTCTCCAGCATCAAAAAATGATTCCCTGTTACCGGTGGTCACCATGTAAGGCGCATAAAAGAACATCTAAAGTTAATAGAGAAGATATCCAAATGGATGGTGGACGTCACGGGGACGTGCGATCAGGCAGAAGTTATCTAGAGTCAACAAAGCGGCAGCAGGGCCTCTCCTGTCTAACGTTTCCAAATCCTAAATACCCCAGTGACATTCCTTATAATTTTTTATTAATCATTCCAGTAACAGGGCATCTTAAGAGTCCTGTAATGTTATTTATCGTCACTGCCTCCCCGAGTCGGGAGTTGGTAATTGCAGCGCGCCTGCTGCCTTCCTTCAATTCTTCCGTTTTAATAGCTTCTCCCACATTTCCGCTCGATCACAATTACATTGCAGCCATTGACCTCCCTTGGATGTGGTATCCCTTTCTCACGCTCCCTCTCCGGCGTAGAACCCTGATTCCCTGTTTCCCGTGATCACCATGGTAGGCGCAGAAAAGAACATCGAAAGCTGATAGAGAAGATATCCAAATGGATCGTCGCCATCACAGGGACGTGCAATTGCCCAGAGGTTATCTAGAGTCACCAATGCGGCAGCAGGCCCTCGCCCCTCATGTTTTAGATGGTCACCAGCAGGCCCTTGCTCCTAATGTTTTAGAGGGTCACCAGCAGGCCATCAATCATCATTTTTCAAGGCTGTGTATGATGCCCTCCTTTATGTGTGATAAAGGGTGTATCGGAGTGCCGGTTCTTTGAAATTTTTGGCAGCCCTTTCACTTAGTGCATAGGCTTTATGAGTGTAGGAGTCCCACTACCTGAACTATTGTACCACGATGTGAATGAGGCCCTCCTTTATGTGATATACAGGGTGTATCGGAGCCTCTTCCTTGTAATTTTTGGCAGCACTTGCACTTTATATACAAGTAAATATACAGTAAAGAATGTGTCCTAACAATTTTTCATCTAAAATGGATTTTATCTTCGGTTTTGTGCGTATTATTATCAGTCTGTAAAAGTGGCGCACTACTCAGCGACCTGGGAGTCCAAGATGCATCCAGACATCCTCCATGCAGTTCCTGAACCATTTCACTGGTGCTTCCATCAATGTCTGACCTTTTCCTGTGATCCAGACGCCCTCCCCTCTTCAGAGCAGGGGCTGCCTGGTTGTGTCCCATTGACTTCCATTATACTCGGGTGCTCGGCCAATATAGCAATGTGTTTGGGCCGAATACTTTGGTTCTTGATCATCACTAGTGTGCAGTAATACTATGTGTGTGCAGACAATACTAAGGTTGTGCTGCCCTCTACTGGGTACTTGTGTTATCTCAGTTGGATCATACGAGGGCCAATGAAAGGCCTTTCTGGTCAGCCGACCCCAGGACTTTTTGTGCCCATCTGCCTGGGACTTCTGAGCAGAGTACTTATGTAGCTGGTTCCTACACTGCCCTGAATACTGTAGGCCTAAGTAAGTCCTATAGAGGCAGTATATTAGTGTTAGGGACCCGTCTGCGGAAGCCACCTTGACGCCTGGTAGATGGGCCCGACACATGGTTGATCAAAAATGTGTGCAAAGAGCTTCTATTTTTCCATTTATAGTAGGTATAATACCACTTTTATTTAGAATGACCCCATTTCTTAGCTCTATACGCTGTTCCATGGAGGGAACGTGTCCATGGAGGAGCACGAGGCTGATAATTGGCTGGTGTGGGAGCCAGGCCGACATAATTATGGGGGGTTAGTAGGACCCGGCCTTGTTGCCGGGGTGCTGCCTCGTTGCTGCCAGAAAAAACATTGACCCAGTGGGCCGTGAAAGACGTGTACTGTCCCTGCCCGTAAAAGCTACTGTCCACTGTGGTGTGAACCTTGCCGCATGGCAAGAATCACAGGGAGCGTCCCACGTCCGCCACGTGAGAGTACAAGGCAGGGATGGCTTTTTGGGAGAATAAAAAACTTGCCTATTTTTACAAACTAGAAATTTCTAGATGGTTGGCGGTCCTGGTCCTGGTGAGCCGTATATGGAGGGGCTTTGTGTGTTAAGGCTGACATCTAGTGGCCAGTTCATAGAATGCAGTTGGCAGAGTTCAACCTCTTGTCTATTGAATGGTTAACTCGGATTATGTAACCGTTTTCTGATTCCAGTCATAATTTGCAATGATTATTAGTGAACCCCAGATCTGCACCGAGCGTCTGCAGATAGTAATAAGCCACAGTTAATAACCCAGGACAACACACGTATGTGCACTTACTGAGAGCACACGTAGTAGAAGAGCCTGAAAGACTACAAAGCGCAGCGCCTCACGCCTCACGCCTCTTTATACAGGACACACTCCAATGCCAAATACTGCCTATGACCCCCATCATTACACTCCAGGATGAATACCGAGCCTCTAAACTAGTAAAACCCCAGACCAGACCCCTAATTACAGACTTTACACTTACAAACAATAGCTGAGAAATGGGGATCATTCTACATAAAAGTGGTATTATACCTACTAGAAATGGAATAATAGAAGCTCTTAGCGCACATATTTGATCAAACGTGTGTCGGGCCCATCTACCAGGCGTCAAGGTGGCTTCCGCAGACGGGTCCCTAACACTAATATACCGCCTCTCGTGGACTTACCTAAGCCTACAATACTCAGGGCGATGTAGAGACCAGCTACAAACGTACTCTGCTCAGAAGCCCCAGGTAGATGGGCGTCTAAAAGAGGCGCTACCCTCAATATATACTACAAGAAGATGTAGACTAGCACATTCACATTCATAGTCACAGCTGCAGATCCATCCAGCAAACATGGTTGATAATAAAATGGCTGCACAACTTTACACTTACAAACAATAGAGCTGAGTAATGGGGATCATTCTAATCAAGTGATCAAAAGTGTGCGCAAAGAGTAGGTATAATGACACTTTTATGTAGAATGACCCCATTACTCAGCTCTATTGTTTGTAAGTGTAAAGTTGTGCAGCCATTTTATTATCAACCATGTTTGCTGAATGGTTATGCAGCTGTGACTATGAATATGAATGTGCTAGTCTACATCTTCTTGTAGTACCCTTATTACAGACCTCAGACCCCCAGAGGATACCCCCCTTATTACAGACCTCAGACCCCAGAGGATACCCCCCTTATTACAGACCTCAGACCCACAGTGGATACCCCCCTTTTTACAGACCTAAGACCCCAGAGGATACCCCCCTTATTACAGACCTCAGACCCCCAGAGGATACCCCCCTTATTACAGACCTCAGACCCCAGAGGATACTCCCCCTTATTAAAGACCTCTGCCCCCAGAGGATACTCCCCCTTATTACAGACCTCTGCCCCCCAGAGGACACTACCCCTTATTACAGACCTCAGACCCCCAGAGGATACTCCCCCTTATTACATACCTCATACCCCCAGAGGATACTCCCCCTTATTACAGACTTCAGACCCCCAGAGGATACTCCCCCTTATTACAGACCTCTGCCCCCCAGAGGATACCCCCCTTATTACAGACCTCTGCCCCCCAGAGGATACTCCCCCTTATTACAGACCTCAGACCCCTAGAGGATACTCCTCCTTATTACAGACCTCTGCCCCCCAGAGGATACCCCCTCTTATTACAGACCTCTGCCCCCCAGAGGATACTCCCCCTTATTACAGACCTCTGCCCCCCCAGAGGATACTCCCCCTTATTACAGACCTCTGCCCCCCCAGAGGACACTCCCCCTTATTACAGACCTCTGCCCCCCAGAGGACACTACCCCTTATTACAGAACCTCTGCCCCCAGAGGATACTCCCCCTTATTACAGACCTCTGCCCCCAAGAGGATACTTCACCTTATTACAGACCTCTGCCCCCAAGAGGATACTTCACCTTATTACAGACCTCTGCCCCCCAGAGGATACTCCCCCTTATTACAGTCCTCTGCCCCCCAGAGGATACCCCCTCTTATTACAGACCTCTGCCCCCAGAGAATACTCCCCCTTATTACAGAACCTCTGCCCCCCAGAGGACACTCCCCCCTATTACAGAACCTCTGCCCCCAGAGGATACTCCCCCTTATTACAGACCTCTGCCCCCAAGAGGATACTTCACCTTATTACAGACCTCTGCCCCAAGAGGATACTTCCCCTTATTACAGACCTCTGCCCCCAGAGGATAGAAACATAGAATGTGTCGGCAGATAAGAACCATTTGGCCCATCTAGTCTGCCCCATATGCTGAATACTATGGATAGCCCTGGCCCTATCTTATATGAAGGATGGCCTTATGCCTATCCCATGCATGCTTAAACTCCTTCACTGTATTTGCAGCTACCACTTCTGCAGGAAGGCTATTCCATGCATCCACTACTCTCTCAGTAAAGTAATACTTCCTTATATTACTTTTAAACCTTTGCCCCTCTAATTTAAAACTGTGTCCTCTTGTGGTAGTTTTCCTTCTTTTAAATATGCTCTCCTCCTTTACCGAGTTGATTCCCTTTATGTATTTAGCCGTCTCTCTCATCTCCCCTCTGTCTCGTCTTTCTTCCAAGCTCTACATGTTAAGGTCCTTTAATCTTTCCTGGTAAGTTTTATCCTGCAATCCATGTACTAGTTTAGTAGCTCTTCTCTGAACTCTCTCTAGAGTATCAGTATCCTTCTGGAGATATGGTCTCCAGTACTGAGCACAATACTCCAGATGAGGTCTCACCAGTGCTCTGTAGAGCGGCATGAGCGCTTCACTCTTTCTACTGCTTATACCTCTCCCTATACATCCAAGCATTCTGCTGGCATTTCGTGCTGCTCTAGGACATGGTCTGCCTACCTTTAAGTCTTCTGAAATAATTACTCCTAAATCCCTTTCCTCAGATACTGAGGTCAGGACTGTGTCAAATATTCTATATTCTGCCCTTGGGTTTTTTCGCCCCAGGTACATTATCTTGCACTTATCCACATTAAATTTCAGTTGCCAGAGTTCTGACCATTCTTCTAGTTTTCCTAAATCCTTTTCCATTTGGCGTTTCCCTCCAGGAACATCAAACCTGTTACATATCTTTGTGTCATCAGCAACAAGACAAACCTTACCATCGAGGCCTTCTGCAATATCACTTATGAAGATATTAAACAAAATTGGTCCCAGTACAGATCCCTGTGGAACCCCACTGGTAACATGACCTTGTTTTGAATGTTCTCCATTGACTACAACCCTCTGTTGTCTGTCCCTCAGCCACTGCCTAATCCACTCAACAATATGGGAGTCCATGCTCAATGACTGCAGTTTATTGATAAGTCTTCTATGTGGGACAGTGTCAAAAGCCTTACTAAAGTCCAGATAAGCGATGTCTACTGCACCTCCACCGTCTATTATTTTAGTCACCCAGTCAAAAAAATCTATAAGATTTGTTTGACATGATCTCCCTGAAGTAAACCCATGTTGTTTTTCATCTTGCAATCCATGGGATTTTAGATGTTCCATAATCCTATCCTTTAATAGGGTTTCCATTAATTTGCCTACTATTGATGTCAGACTCACTGGTCTATAGTTGCTCGATTCCTCCCTACTACCTTTCTTGTGAATGGGCACGACATTTGCCAATTTCCAATCTTCCGGGACGACTCCTGTTACTAATGATTGGTTAAATAAATCTGCTAACGGTTTTGCCAGCTCACCACTAAGCTCTTTTAATAATTTTGGGTGTATCTCATCAGGCCCCTGTGACTTATTTGTCTTCACTTTAGACAGCAAACTTAGAACATCTTCCTTTGTAAAGACACATGCATCAAATGATTTATTAGTCATCCTTTCTAGTGGAGGTCCTTCTCCTTCTTTTTCTTTTGTAAAAACTGAACAGAAGTATTCGGTAAGGCAGTCGGCTAGCCCTTTATTCTCTTCTACATACCTTCCGTCCTTTGTTTTTAATTTAGTTATTCCTTGTTTTAATTTCCTGTTTTCATTTATAGATCTGAAGAATGTCTTATCCCCTTTTTTCATAGACTGAGCTAGTTTTTCTTCTGCCTGAGCTTTAGAAGTTCTTATAACTTGCTTGGCTTCTTTCTGCCTAATCTTGTAGATTTCCTTATCTTCATTGCTCTGGTTTTTTTTATAATTACAAAATGCTAGCTTTTTATTTTTAATGATTTGGGCCACTTCTGCTGAGTACCACAGTGGTCTCTTCCTTTTTTTGCTTTTACTGACAAGTCTAATGCAATTTTCTGTTGCCTTCAATAATGCACCTTTTAAGTAGTCCCATTTCTCCTGGACTCCATGTAATCCGTTCCAGTCTGATAAGGACTCATTTATGACTAATTTCATTTTTGAAAAGTCTGTTTTTCTAAAATCTAAAACTTTTGTTTTTGTGTGGTGGGACTCTTTCACAGTTCTTATATTAAACACCACACTGACTGGTGATCACTAGATCCCAAGGTTTCGCCTACAATGACATCATATACCGAATCCCATTTGTGAATATCAAATCCAAAATGGCCTCCCTCCGGGTTGGCTCCTCAACCATTTGTTGTAGGGATAACCCCAGTAGGGAATTTAGAATATCTGTACTCCTGGTAGAACTTGCTATTTTGGTTTTCCAGTTTATATCTGGAAGATTGAAATCTCCCATAATGATAACTTCTCCTTTCATTGTCATTTTAGCTATTTCTTCAACTAGTAGATCATCTAGTTCTTTAACTTGACCAGGTGGTCTATATATCACACCTACACGAGTTACTGCATGATTAGCAAACTGCAACGTAACCCAAACTGACTCTATGTTGGCCTCACCAACTTGTATTAGGTTAGATTTAATGCTATCTTTCACATACAGGGCCACTCCTCCTCCTTTCTTGCCTTCTCTGTCTCTTCTGTATAAAGAGTACCCTGGTATGGTTATGTCCCAGTCATTTCTTTCATTAAACCATGTCTCCGTAACAGCCACTAAATCTACATTCTCAGATGCCATTATTGACCCAAGTTCATTGATTTTTTTACCTAAACTGCGAGCATTTGTAGACAGGACTCTGAGCTTATCATTTCTTAACCTCTGTGCTTCTGACCTGTTCTGGCATTGTTTCGGGGGGCAATTGGACTCTTTTATTTTCACTCTTTTGCCCCCCCTTCCTAGTTTAAATACTCTTTCGCAAATTCTTGGAGTTGTTCACTAAGTACATTTGTTCCTTTGAGAGAAAGATGCAAACCATCTTTTTTGTACAGTTCCTTTCTATTCCAAGTAGAGCTATCATGAGAAACAAAGCCAAATCCTTGCTCTTGACACCATTTACCAAGCCATATGTTGAACTCCTTTATGCGCCTCTGCCTATCATTCTGAACATTATGTACAGGCAGAACTTCAGAAAATGAAATGGTGGATGCAAAATCCTGTACGTCATTACCAAGTGTGATAAAAGATTTTTTCACCTCTGACACTTCATTGCAAGCCAGGTCATTTGTCCCTAGATGGACAAGAACATCCACGTCCCCTTCCTGCTTTGCTTGCTTAACAATATTAATAATACGTCTTCTATCTCTTCTAGCAGTAGCCCCAGGGAGACATCTCATACCAGACCTCTGCCCCCAAGAGGATACTTCACCTTATTACAGACCTCTGCCCCAGAGGATACTCCCCCTTATTACATACCTCATACCCCCAGAGGATACTCCCCCTTATTACATACCTCATACCCTCAGAGGATACTCACCCTTATTACAGACCTCATACCCCCAGAGGATACTCCCCCTTATTACATACCTCTGCCCCCCAGATGATACTCCACCTTACTACAGACCCGTTTACGGATGCGCCTAGCGTTTTCCTGAGGCTTCCAAGCACTCTGGCAGACACCACAATCACCGAACCAGCATATAAATCCTCTCCCAGCAATGAATGCTGTAGGCAGTTGAATAGGAACCATACGAATAGGTTTTCACTCCTAGCAGTCAAACTGGGACAGCATGCAATAAATCCTCCCCCAAGAATGAGACGACACTTCACCTTGAGGATTAAAACAGGAACTCCCTTTATTTTAACACAAGCATTGATTTATACACCTCTTCCAACAAGGTACCACCCACAGCCAATCATATGTATCTACAGTATTTAAACCTTCCCAGCAATTGTACACAAAACCCCCTCCCCTCTGTCTGTAACGCAATAAACAAAACACAATGAGCCTTGTCTGAGACGTAATTAACCAACACAAAATACAATTACCAAACGTAATGGACTAACTTGAACCCTGGCATACACATATACAATGTAACCGAACACATATTAACATACATAGTATTTAAGACAGCCTGAATGCAATCTGCTACACAGTCTTAAAGGGGCATTGCTCCTAAAAGTCAGACATGTCCACGGATGGCCATTAAAGGGCCAGTAGCAGCAATATAAAATACCACATGCCCAAATATTGCATTCAAACGTACCAAATCACCAGGGGCCATAGTCAGCAGGTAGGAGGCGGGTAGCCAGTCCTCTCCAATGCCCAGTGGCGAGGCGGGTTCCGCCACATTTCTCCCCTTTCCCATTGAGACTATCCAGACTCCAGACCTCCAGGCGGTCTGGGGCTCTGATAGTCAGCCGGCCTTTCTCCAAGGGTGTAGTTGTCCCTATGGCCCCCTGCCACTTGTGCCCAGTTGTAGATCCATGACTTGGGGGGAAGGTAACCAGGGTGCCCTCTCCCCTGGTTGAACAAAGCTGTTGCTGGGGGGAAGGGGTAACAGGCTCCTCTCTCTGCGACATCCTCCCTTGTTGTAGGGGAAAACAGACTGCCTCTCCTTCCAATACATTGTCCTGTTGTTGTGGACCCGGACAGACTGTCCATATCTCCAGTGGTGCAGGTACAGAGACTACGGTCCCATCTGCACTGTTGTGGGGCTTGCTGTCTCCCCTTGGTGTGCTAGGCAAACCACTGGGGCTACTTGGGGAACAGCGGCCAGCGGTGTTCTGCACTGATGCCAGCAATTCTGCTGGGGCGAGGGGGGTACAAGCCAGCCCTGTAACAAGGGGGTCGGTGGAGCAGAGGCTAGCGGCTCTCTGCCCTGATGCCAGCTCTTCTGCTGGAGGGACTGGAGTACAGTCCTGCTGGGTAGTAAGGGGACAAGTAGGGCAGAGGCCAGCGGCGCTCTGCCCAGATGCCAGCTCTTCTGCTGGGAGGGGGCCAGAGGGGGCTAACGACTCCTCTACTGACCCCAGTACCTGGTTTGGAGTTGGCTGTGGAGGGGAGGGGTTGCTTACCTCCTCCTCCTGGTACTGCTGCTGGAGTTGGAGATCTGGGCCGGCTGCCCAGTATCCCTGTAGGGCCGGTAGAGAGATCTCGGTCCCATCTCCACCTGCCATCTGTGGGTCTTCCCAGGACCAGTCGATAAGGTCCCTCATTTCTGGGGCTGGTTGGGGAGTAGGAGGTACCGAATGCAGGTCTCCTGATGACGGACTTAGTTGTTGGGGAGGGGGAACGAAACTCAACGCTCCCAATGGTGTACAGTCCATAAGCCCCATCAGGTTAGAGACAGGTGGTGTCACTTGATCATATAAGTCCGCATAATACTGTTCCATCTCCCACTGCTCTGGTGGTACTTGCAGGGTATAGGGTGACTGACTGGAGCTGAACAGGTGCTGGTAATCCTGCTCCAGTTCCCATTCCTGGACAGCTAGTTCAATCAGGTCTGGCCTTAGGTCCTCGGCCATAGGGAGATCCAGCACGGCCTCTCTGTAGTCAAATATGTCCCAAAGCCGTGACTCTGCTGCACTCCCAAATTCCGGTTCTGCAAAGGTCCCCCATAATAAGCCAGGGCCATTATAATCCTTGCCCTCAAGTTTGTCAAATTTGGCCATTCCGGGAACCCGCTGAACCACGTACCAACGTAGCGCTTGGTATGCATCATCGAGACCCAGTTCCCTCCATGCCAGTGAATTAAGTTGCATCTCCAATTCCTCCTGGGCCTGTTCTCCCAGCATAGGTAGCCGTAGGGCCACTCTGGCCTGTAACCGCTGCTCCTTGCTGGGAAGACACTCACCTCGCCAACGCTGGACACCTTCTAGGGTTTCTTCCCACATCTCTTGTCAGGCGCTCTCTCTGTAGTCCAACCTGGTTGCCTCTCCTATTGGCTTGACCAGTGGTGCCAAGAGGTTCTGTAACCTCCGGTTAAATTCATTTCCTACCTCGAGCGTTGTCCAGGGACTCGCTGGTTCTATGCCGCTCCATAATAATTCCTGTGTCTCCAGGGTGTTGTTCCTCTCACACCAGGACGCCATCCCACTGCTTGCCACCAATGTAACGGATCACCTGGCACCCCGACTGAGTACCTCCGTTTACAGATGCGCCTAGCGTTTTCCTGAGGCTTCCAAGCACTCTGGCAGACACCACAATCACCGAACCAGCATATAAATCCTCTCCCAGCAATGAATGCTGTAGGCAGTTGAATAGGAACCATACAAATAGGTTTTCACTCCTAGCAGTCAAACTGGGACAGCATGCAATAAATCCTCCCGCAAGAATGAGACGACACTTCACCTTGAGGTTTAAAACAGGAACTCCCTTTATTTTAACACAAGCATTGATTTATACACCTCTTCCAACAAGGTACCACCCACAGCCAATCATATGTATCTACAGTATTTAAACCTTCCCAGCAATTGTACACAAAATCCCCTTCCCTCTGTCTGTAACGCAATAAACAAAACACAATGAGCATTGTCTGAGATGTAATTAACCAACACAATAAGCATTGTCTCAGACACAATCCACAAAATACAATTATCAAACGTAATGGACTAACTTGAACCCTGGCATACACAGATACAATTCAACTGAACACATAATAACATACATAGTATTTAAGACAGCCTGAATGCAATCTGCTACACAGTCTTAAAGGGGCATTGTTCCTAAAAGTCAGACATGTCCACGGATGGCCATTAAAGGGCCAGTAGCAGCAATATAAAATACCACATGCCCAAATATTGCATTCAAACGTACCAAATCACCAGGGGCCATAGTCAGCAGGTAGGAGGCGGGTAGCCAGTCCTCTCCAATGCCCAGTGGCGAGGCGGGTTCCGCCACAATACTTCACCCTATTACAGACCTCTGCCCCCAAGAGGATACTTCACCCTATTACAGACCTCATACCTCCAGAGGATACTCCCCCTTAATAGACCTCAGACCCCTAAATAAATACAGACCCCTGACCAGAACCCCTATTACTACAGACCCCTAAATAAATAGAAACCTAGACCAGAACCCCCCTTACTATTGACTAGTGTTGATCACAAATATTCTAATCTCAAATTTTTATTGGCACTTCAAGAATTCGCATATATCTAGAATATAGTGCTATATCTTCGTAATCGCAAATTTTCTAGTTTTTTTTCATCAGTACACATGATCCCTCACTGATTCTTGCTTGTGGGCCAATGAGAAGGCTGAAATATCTTTGACTTTCAGAGTAGTGTTTTTCATAAATTTTCGTATCGCAATTTTCGTATCGCAAATTTTTTATCGGAAATTTTGAGATTGCCGATTTTTGCAATCAAGAAAATAATGACTGGAAATCACGAATTCTCAAATTCGCGAATATATGACGAATATTTGCCCAAATATTCACGAAATATCGCAAATTCGAATATTGCCCCTTCCACTCATCACTGCTATTGACTCCCAAAACAGACTCCAAACCAGACCATCCTTACTACACACCTCAGACCCCTAAATAAATACAGACCCCCAGACCAGATCCCCCATTAGTACTGACCCCTAAAACACACCCTAGACTAGACTCCCTTTACTGCAGACCTTTCCCCCCTAAATAAATACAGACGCCAGACCAGATCCCCCTTACTACAGACCCCTAAAACAGACCCCAGACCAAACCCCTCTTACTACATACCTTAGACTCCTAAAAAAATACAGACCCCAGACCAGAACCCCCCTTACTACTGACTCCTAAAACAGACCACAGACAAGACCCCTCTTACTACTGACCTTAGATTCCTAAATAAATACAGACCCTAGACCTGATTTCCCTTACTACTGACCCCTAAATAAATACAGACCCCAGATCAGACTCCCCTTACTGCAGACCTTGCACCCATAAATAAATACAGACCCCAGACCAGATCCCCCTTACTACATAACTTAGACTCCTAAATAAATACAGACCCCAGACCAGAGCCCCCCTTACTAACTGACCCATAAAACAGACCCCAGACCAAACCCTTCTTACTACATATCTTAGACTCCTAAATAAATTCAGACCCCAGACCAGAGCCCCCCTTACTAACTGACCCCTAAAACAGACCACAGACCAGACCCCCTTACTATATACCTTAGACTCCTAAATAAATACAGACCCCAGACCAGAGCCTCCCTTACTAACTGACCCCTAAAACAGACCACAGACCAGACCCCCTTACTACTGACCTTACACCCCTAAATAAATACAGACCCTAGACCTGATTTCCCTTACTACTAACCCCTAAATAAATACAGACCACAGACCAGAACCCCCCTTACTACTGACCCTTAAATAAATACAGACCACAGACCAGAACCCCCCCCCCTTACTACTGACCCCTAAATAAATACAGACCACAGACCAAAAACCTGCTTACAACTGATAAAGATGAGTTCTGCATTTACAATGCGTCTCACACATCCCCCTTCGTCTCCTTTACTGTAGAATTATTTAGAGTTCTTCAGCTACAGTGGATATAAAAAGTCTACACCCCCCTGTATAAATGTCAGGTTTCTGTGCTGTAAAAAAATGAAACTAAGATAAATCATTTCCGAACTTTTTCCACCTTTAATGTGACCTATAAACTGTAAAACTCAATGGAAAAACAAACTGAAATCTTTTAGGTGGAGGGAAGAAAAAATAGAAAAATAAAATAATATGGTTGCCTAAGGCCTCTTTCACATGAGCGTCGCATGTGAGGGCCGGACAAGATGCGGGTGTGTCGCGGGAAAATGCGTGATTTTTCCGCATGAGTGCAACGCGTTTTAATGCGTTTTGCATGTGCGTGAGAAAAATCTGCATGTTTGGTACCCAGACCCGAACCCGGAATTCTTCACAGAAGTTCGGGTTTGGAATCGGTGTTGTGTAAATTTCATTATTTTCCCTTATAACAAGATATGGCCAAGAGGGGCAGCTGGTTCATACCTTTCCTCAGCATCAAACCTTTCTTCTACCAGGGAGGAGACTGGAGAAGCCAGCCCTATGCCTCGTCTCAGGGAGGAGGCTGGAGAAGCCAGCCCTATGCCTCGTCTCAGGGAGGAGACTGGAAAAGCCAGTCCTATGCCTCGTCACAGGGAGGAGACTGGAGAAGCCAGCCCTATGCCTCGTCTCAGGGAGGAGACTGGAGAAGCCAGCCCTATGCCTCGTTTCAGGGAGGAGATTGGAGGAGCCAGCACTATCCCTCGTCTCAGGGAGGAGACTGGAGAAGCCAGCACTATGCCTCGTCACAGGGAGGAGACTGGAGAAGCCAGCCCTATGCCTCATCACAGGGAGGAGACTGAAGAAGCCAGCCCTATGCCTCGTCTCAGGGAGGAGACTGGAGAAGCCAGTCCTATGCCTCGTCACAGGGAGGAGACTGGAGAAGCCAGCCCTATGCCTTGTCTCAGTGAGGAGACTGGAGAAGCCAGCCCTATGCCTCATCTCAGTGAGGAGACTGGAGGAGACAGCCCTATGCCTCACCTGTATTGTTTTGTACCTTAATTCTTCCAGTAAAGAAGCCCCCTGGTTACTGCAGACCCTGGATCTCTGGATGTATTTCTCATTGGGGTGCACCACTCCTTACCATCCCTTCCGGAGAGCAACAACACGTGGTGACACCTCGACAGTGTCCGGGGGACCCAACGTAGTGTTGAAACCACCCCAAACTCAGCCACTGCAATTTGGCATCACAAACAGGATACAGTCCAGCGCCAGCAGAGCAAGTCATCATGGATCCAGCCCCAGTGAATCAAGACAGCCGGTGGTGACTACAGAAACGCCACAGCCTGTATCTAAGGTGAACCAACTCCATGAAAGCATCTGTACTGTAAGTGTTCCCCTCGTGGGGTCTGCCACAAGCAAGTGACTGTACTGGTGAGACTGTGTCCTGCATTACTAGCTAAAGATGTGCTCGTGAGGGACGGTTACCGCCTCATAGTGCTGCTACACTTTGCTGCCATGTCAGTAGATGGAGACCGGGATCTGTCTGCCAGTTCTGGCGTTTCTAGCCCTTCTCCAGCAATACCCTTGTCAGTACCATATTTTTTTGGTGCACTATAGTTACTGAAATATGGAGGAGAGCCTACAGGCCTCAAAGATTTTAGTGATCAGATAAGAGCCATTTACAAGATGGTTTCCCTTAATGATGACCAGAAAGTCTCTATGTTGATTGGTCAGTTGGAGGGAGCAGCCCTCGGGGAGGTTCAGTCATGGCCTAGTACTGAGACGTGTACCGCTGACCACATTGTAGACAGACTTGTCAGCATGTCTGACAGACGCACATTATCAGAGTTAAAAATGCATTTCTTTGGCCGCAAACAAAAGATGGGTGAAAACCTGGGAGATTTTGCTCTGAGCCTCCGGTAAGCTCTGCGTACCATCCAGCAGATGGGTCCACATGAGGTTCTTAACCCAGACCGGACCCTGAAAGACCAGTTAGTACAGGGTGCCAGACTATATGCTCTAAAAGCCCAGCTGAGAGTTCCTGCATTACAACACCCTGATCTGCCGTTCCTTGACTTTAAGGAGCTTGCAGTGAAGGTACTGGTTCTGATCCAGACCCAGGTTATAATTGTGCCATTATGTCTGAACAAAGGAGCGCACCAGTAGAGTCTAATGTTAGGAAATGTGATGAAAATACCGAAGCTAACTTAAAGGATTTGGTGTTAGAGCTGCAAAAAATGTTGTGGTGTTACAAAAAGAGGCCCAGGGCATGAAACATGGCCGCCAGCCTGATAGAGGTGCTTGGTGTCATAGAGGTAGACCGAGATATGGTCCTGATGGTAATCCTAGGAACTGTGGTCTATTACCCACTGACTTTACGTGAGAGAATGAACGAACATCGTTCAAACATAGCAAGAAAAGTGATGACACATATTGTCTGCTGTCACTATGCGCTATTAGTGTGATCGAGCATGCTCGGCACATGGCGATATACGGCCGAATACCGCATGTAGTCGAGCGCAATGCTCGAGTCTCCTCCACGCATGTTTGTTGGCTGCTACGCAATAAACGTGCAGGTAAGTAACATAGTAACATAGTACATAAGGCCGAAAAATACATTTGTCCATCCAGTTCGGCCTGTCATCCTGCACGTTGATCCAGAGGAAGGCAAAAAAAAAAACTGTGAGGTAGAAGCCAATTTTCTCACTTTAGGGGAATAAAAAATTCCTTCCCGACTCCGATCAGGCATCAGAATAACTCCCTGGATCAGCGACCCCTCTCTAGTAGCTATAGCCTGTAATATTATTACGCTCCAGAAATACATCCAGGCCCCTCCTGAACTCCTTTATTGTACTCACCATCACCACCTCCTCAGGCAGAGAGTTCCATAGTCTCACTGCTCTTACCGTAAAGAGTCCATAGTCTCACTGCTCTTACAGTAAAGAGTCCATAGTCTCACTGCTCTTACAGTATAGAGTCCATAGTCTCACTGCTCTTACAGTAAAGAGTCCATAGTCTCACTGCTCTTACAGTAAAGAGTCCATAGTCTCACTGCTCTTACAGTACAGAGTCCATAGTCTCACTGCTCTTACAGTACAGAGTCCATAGTCTCACTGCTCTTACAGTATAGAGTCCATAGTCTCACTGCTCTTACAGTATAGAGTCTACAGTCTCACTGCTCTTACAGTAAAGAGTCCATAGTCTCACTGCTCTTACAGTACAGAGTCCATAGTCTCACTGCTCTTACAGTAAAGAGTCCATAGTCTCACTGCTCTTACAGTAAAGAGTCCATAGTCTCACTGCTCTTACAGTAAAGAGTCCATAGTCTCACTGCTCTTACAGTATAGAGTCCATAGCCTCACTGCTCTTACAGTACAGAGTCCATAGCCTCACTGCTCTTACAGTACAGAGTCCATAGGCCTCACTGCTCTTACAGTACAGAGTCCATAGTCTCACTGCTCTTACAGTACAGAGTCCATAGTCCTCACTGCTCTTACAGTACAGAGTCCATAGCCTCACTGCTCTTACAGTACAGAGTCCATAGCCTCACTGCTCTTACAGTACAGAGTCATAGCTCTCACTGCTCTTACAGTATAGAGTCCATAGTCTCACTGCGCTTACAGTAAGAGTCCATAGCCTCACTGCTCTTACAGTACAGAGTCCATAGTCTCACTGCTCTTACGTACAGAGTCCATAGTCTCACTGCTCTTACAGTATAGAGGTCCATAGTCTCACTGCTCTTACAGTAAAGAGTCCATAGTCCTCACTGCTCTTACAGTAAAGAGTCCATAGTCCACTGCTCTTACAGTAAAGAGTCCCTAGCTTCTCACTGCTCGTACAGTAAGAGGCCACATAGCTCACTGCTCTTACAGTAAGAGTCCATAGTCTCACTGCTCTTACAGTAAAGTCCATAGTCTCACTGCTCTTACAGTAAGAGTCCATAGTCTCACTGCTCTTACAGTAAGAGTCCATAGTCTCACTGCTCTTACAGTAAGAGTCCATAGTCTCACTGCTCTTACAGTAAGAGTCCATAGTCTCACTGCTCTTACAGTAAGAGTCCATAGTCTCACTGCTCTTACAGTAAGAGTCCATAGTCTCACTGCTCTTACAGTAAAGTCCATAGTCTCACTGCTCTTACAGTAAGAGTCCATAGTCTCACTGCTCTTACAGTAGAGTCCATAGTCTCACTGCTCTTACAGTATAGTCCATAGTCTCACTGCTCTTACAGTAAGAGTCCATAGTCTCACTGCTCTTACAGTAAAGAGTCCATAGTCTCACTGCTCTTACAGTAAGAGTCCATAGTCTCACTGCTCTTACAGTATAGAGTCCATAGTCTCACTGCTCTTACAGTAAGAGTCCATAGTCTCACTGCTCTTACAGTAAGAGTCCATAGTCTCACTGCTCTTACAGTAAAGTCCATAGTCTCACTGCTCTTACAGTAGAGTCCATAGTCTCACTGCTCTTACAGTAAGAGTCCATAGTCTCACTGCTCTTACAGTATAGAGTCCATAGTCTCACTGCTCTTACAGTAAGAGTCCATAGTCTCACTGCTCTTACAGTAAAGAGTCCATAGTCTCACTGCTCTTACAGTAAGAGTCCATAGTCTCACTGCTCTTACAGTAAGAGTCCATAGTCTCACTGCTCTTACAGTATAGAGTCCATAGTCTCACTGCTCTTACAGTAAGAGTCCATAGTCTCACTGCTCTTACAGTAAGAGTCCATAGTCTCACTGCTCTTACAGTATAGAGTCCATAGTCTCACTGCTCTTACAGTAAGAGTCCATAGTCTCACTGCTCTTACAGTAAGAGTCCATAGTCTCACTGCTCTTACAGTAAGAGTCCATAGTCTCACTGCTCTTACAGTAAGAGTCCATAGTTCATCACTGGCTCTTACAGTAAAGAGTCCATAGTCTCACTGCTCTTACAGTAATAGAGTCCATAGTACTCACTGCTCTTTACAGTATAATAGTCCATAGTCTCACTGCTCTTACAGTAAGAGTCCATAGTCTCACGATGCTTACAGTACAGAGCCCATAGTCTCCACTGCTCTATACAGTATAGAGTCCATAGTCTCACATCGCTTACAGTAAAGAGTCCCACATAGTCTCACTGCTCTTACAGTACAGAGTCCATAGTCCTCACTGGCTCTTACAGTACAGATCCATAGTCTCACTCACTGCCTTACAGTAAAGAGTCCATAGTCTCACTGCTCTTAACAGTACAGATTCCATAGTCTCAACTGCTCGTACAGTAAAGAGTCGCATAGTCTCACTGCTCTTACAGTTACAGAGTCGCATAGGTCTTCAACTGCTCTACAGTAAGAGAGTCCATAGTCTCACTGCGCTCTACAGTATAGAGTCCATAGTCTCACTGCTCTTACAGTAAGTCCATAGTCTCACTGCTCTTACAGTAAGAGTCCATAGTCTCACTGCTCTTACAGTAAGAGTCCATAGTCTCACTGCTCTTACAGTAAGAGTCCATAGTCTCACTGCTCTTACAGTAAGAGTCCATAGTCTCACTGCTCTTACAGTAAGAGTCCATAGTCTCACTGCTCTTACAGTAAGAGTCCATAGTCTCACTGCTCTTACAGTAAGAGTCCATAGTCTCACTGCTCTTACAGTAAAAGTCCATAGTCTCACTGCTCTTACAGTAAGAGTCCATAGTCTCACTGCTCTTACAGTAAGAGTCCATAGTCTCACTGCTCTTACAGTAAGAGTCCATAGTCTCACTGCTCTTACAGTAGAGTCCATAGTCTCACTGCTCTTACAGTAAAGTCCATAGTCTCACTGCTCTTACAGTAAGAGTCCATAGTCTCACTGCTCTTACAGTAAGAGTCCATAGTCTCACTGCTCTTACAGTAATAGCCATAGTCTCCACTGCTCTTACAGTACAGAGTCCATAGTCTCACTGCTCTTACAGTAAAGAGTCCATAGTCTCACTGCTCTTACAGTATAGAGTCCATAGTCTCACTGCTCTAGAGTCCATATCTACTGCCTCAGTATAGAGTCCATAGTCTCACTGCTCTTACAGTAAAGAGTCCATAGTCTCACTGATCTACAGTACAGAGCCATAGTCTCACTGCTCTTACAGTATAGAGTCCATAGTCTCACTGCTCTTACAGTAAAGAGTCCATAGTCTCACTGCTCTTACAGTACAGAGTCCATAGTCTCACTGCTCTTACAGTACAGAGTCCATAGTCTCATGCTCTTACAGTACAGAGTCCATAGTCTCACTGCTCTTACAGTACAGAGTCCATAGTCTCACTGCTCTTACAGTACAGAGTCCATAGTCTCACTGCTCTTACAGTACAGAGTCCATAGTCTCACTGCTCTTACAGTATAGAGTCCATAGTCTCACTGCTCTTACAGTACAGAGTCCATAGTCTCACTGCTCTTACAGTATAGAGTCCATAGTCTCACTGCTCTTACAGTAAAGAGTCCATAGTCTCACTGCTCTTACAGTTTAGAGTCCATAGTCTCACTGCTCTCACAGTTTAGAGTCCATAGTCTCACTGCTCTTACAGTTAAAGAGTCCATAGTCTCACTGCTCTTACGCAGAGGATGTGCCCTCGTCACAGTCACAGTCCTGGGGATAAATAGATGATGGGAGTGATCCCTGTACTGACCCCTGATATATTTATACATAGTAATTAGATCTCCCCTTAGTCGTCTTTTTTCTAAAGTGAATAACCCTAATTTTGATAATCTTTCAGGGTACTGTAGTTGCCCCATTCCAGTTATTACTTTAGTTGCCCTCCTCTGGACCCTCTCCAGCTCTGCTATGTCTGCCTCATTTACAGGAGCCCAGAACTGTACACAGTCCTCCATGTGTGGTCTGACTAATGATATGTAAAGTGGTAGGACTATGTTCTCATCACGGTCATCTATGCCCCTTCTGATGCAACCCATTATCTTATTGGCCTTGGCAGCAGCTGCCTGACACTGGTTTTTGCAGCTTAGTTTTCTGTTTATTAAAGTTCCTAGGTCCTTTTCCATGTCAGTGTGACCCAGTGTTTTACCATTTAGTATGTACGGGTGACTTGCATTATTCCTTCCCATGTGCATAACTTTACATTTGTCAGTGTTAAACCTCATCTGCCACTTATCTGCCCAAGCCTCCAATCTATCCAGATCCGTCTGTAGTAGTATACTGTCCTCTGTAGTGTGTGTGTATATATATATATATATATATATATAAAGTCATTCAGAAAAAAGCGTGGTATGAGCCGCTCTCACCTGCCTGGAACTTCACTTTGGAGGCACGGAACCGCTCCCTCACCCGGTTTGGGAGAAAATAGGAATAAATGCAGAAAGAAGTTGGTCCAGCCTTGCTTCATGGTGGTCCTAAAAAGCACTTTATTGAATATTAATATATACTAAAAACATCCAGATATAGGTTATATGCATCTACGCGTTTCAGGCAGAAAACAGTTTAGCCCTTACTCATGACTGTAAGGGCTAAACTGAGTAAGAGCTAAACTGTTTTCTGCCCGAAACACGTAGACGCATGCAACCTATATCTGGATGTTTTTAGTATATATTACTATTCAATAAAGTGTTTTTTTGGACCACCACGAAGCAAGGCTGGACCAACTTCTTTCTGCATTTATATATATACAATATACTGTCCTCTGTAGTATATATATATATCAGCTTGATAAAGGCCTCATTGAGCAGGCCGAAACGTTGCTTGGATTAAAATTTGGGGTCTTTACCCGTTCACTGAAAGCTGGAAGTGCTGCCTCGTTATTTGTCTAGTGTATATCGTGGAGGAAGAGCCGACCTCTGTGGGGAGTTGCATCCAGTTCACCATCTCTGACTGTGCTGCTGCACTATCTGTGTTTTATATATATACAGTATACTGTCCTCTGTAGTCTATATACAGTATACTGTCCTCTGTAGTATATATATACAGTATACTGTCCTCTGTAGTATATATATACAGTATACTGTCCTCTGTAGTATATATACAGTATAATGTCCTCTGTAGTATATATACAGTATACTGTCCTCTGTAGTATATATACAGTATACTGTCCTCTGTAGTGTATATACAGTATACTGTCCTCTGTAGTCTATATACAGTATACTGTCCTCTGTAGTATATATACAGTATACTGTCCTCTGTAGTATATATATACAGTATACTGTCCTCTTCAGTGTTAATTACTTTACAGTTTAGTGTCAACTGTGAAAATGGATACTTTACTATGCAAGCCTTCTGCAAGATTATTAATAAATATATTGAAGAGAATAGGGCCCAATACTGACCCCTGAGGTACCCCACTAGTGACAGTGACCCCTCCAGTACTGACCCCTGTGGTACCCCACTAGTGACAGTGACCCAATCTGAGTATGTACTATTAATACCCACCCTCTGTTTTCTATCCCTCAGCCAGTTACTTACCCACTTACAGACGTTTTCTCCCAGTCCGAGCATTCTCATTTTATACACTAACCTTTTATGTGGTTCAGTGTCAGATGCTTTGGAGAAGTCCAGATACACGACATCCATTGATTCGCCGCTGTCAAGTCTAGAACTTACCTCCTCATAGAAACTGATTAAATTAGTTTGGCAATTGGCATGACCGATCCCTCATGAAGCCATGCTGATATGGTGTTATTTGCTTATTTCCATTGAGATCCTCCAAGATGGCATCTCTCAGAAAACCTTCAAACAGTTTACCCCCAACAGATGTTAAATTTACCGGCCTATAGTTTCCGGGCTCTGTTTTTGGATGCTTTTTGAATATTGGCACCACATTTGCCATGCGTCAATCCTGTGGGACATTCCCTGTCAGTATAGAGTCTGAAAATATCAGAAATAAGGGTCTGGCTATGACATTACTTAATTCCCTTAGGATGCGGGGGTATATGCCATCTGGTCCTGGAGATTTGTCTATTTTAATCTTTTTAAGTCGCTGATGTACTTCTTCCTGTGTCAGACAGGACACTTTTAATGGGGAATTTATTTTTACATTCTGCATGTCATCCGACAGTTTATTTTCCTCAGTGAATACATTGGAGAAAAAAATATTTAACAGCTTTGCTTTCTCCTCGTCGCTCTCTGCGACTCCCCCCTCATTACTCTTTAAAGGGCCGACACCTTCAGATTTATACTTTTAAACATTTATATAATGGAAGAACATTGCCATGTTGGTTACTGGCATTACAGTGATTGGCTGTCTGGAACGTGTCATCGGGTGCTATATAACACCTGATGCCGCGTGTTTGGCTCAGTCTTAGTCAGGGAGAGCTGTGCTTAGTAAGGGACAGACAGTGTAGGGAGTGAAATTATATTTTTTTTCTGTAGAAAAACTTGTCAGAGACCTACACGTCCTTCTAAGGACTATTGTGTGTGGTAGCAGCAATATCTATTTTTAGAGGATCCTGCGCTAAATAGCGTGCAATAGTTAGGCCGCTGCAGACAGTGCCATTAGCTGCTCTACATCTCCTGTGTAAAAAAATTTCCATCTAACAACGCTGGCTGCAGAGTCCGTAGTTCCTTGGGCAATCGAGGAGGGGAGACGAGGGGAACACACAGCAGTTCCTACAGAGGCAGGGCAACACTCTCCAAAGCCTGGGACAGTTTCATGACACCCCGCCAGCACCCTCACCCTGATCCGTGGCCTAGTGTCACAAGGAGGGAAAAATTTTGTAAGATGGTGAAGGAGTACATAGCAGACCGTGTCAGTGTCTTCAATTATCACTCTGTGCCTTACAACTACTGGGTGTTCAAGCTGAACACGAACTGGCGCTCTACGACTTGGAGGTGCTGGCCTGCCCTGCCGCCAGCGTTTTGTCTGAGCGGGTATTTAGTGCTGCTGGTGGCAATAACAGATAAGCGCATCCGCCTGTCAACTGAAAATGCTGACAGGTTGACTCCTTTAAAAATTAACAAGGCCTGGATTGCCCCTGACTTCTCGACTCCACCAGAGAAATGTGGCTGAACATAAAGGCACTTTAAATTGTACTGTGTTGTTTATAATGTATTGAATACACTGTATTCCCATGCACCCCTTCCACCACAAACAAGGGTATATGGTTCAATCTTCCTTTTCTTGTCCTCCTCTTCCATCATATCAACATGCTTATTAGTCTACCCTCTCTCCTAATGTTGTAGAGGGCCAGCTCACCAGCAGACACTCACCTTCAATTTTTTTAGAGGGTCAGCTCACCTGCAAGCCCTTGCATATAATTGTCATGGATTAGAATGGGGGTAACTCTAATCCGTGTGAAGTTACTGTAAGTGGAAGCTGCTTGACCAGGACAACAGAATTAGGGAGCAGGTCACCTCCTAGGGCAGTGATGGCGAACCTATGGCACTAGTGCCAGAGGCGGCACTCGGAGCCCTCTCTGTGGGCACCCGCACTCTGGAAAAAGTCTATGGTGTACCAATAAGCCTTAGACTTTTCCTGCAATTCATCAGCGAAGGGCGTGCTATGAACGGCACAGTCAGAGCACTGAATGTAGGCATTTATTATAGCTAAATGATAAAGTACATGGAAGACAGTGGCGTACCTACCATATAGGCAGACCACGCAGCTGCTATGGGGCCTGTGAGGAAGAGGGGCCTGCAGCGGAGGAGAGGCCCCGCCCTCTAATTACTTCTGTCTATCTTTCTAAAGCTAATGGACCTTTGATGATGTCATCACAGGTCCTGTAAGGGAACTACACAGTGTAAAGTGTAGTTCCCAAGTTAGAACAGTGCATCTGCCAGGACCTGTGATGACATAATCTTCAACATCACAGGTCCTGCAGGATGTAGCAAAGAAACTGCACCAAAAATTGTGTAGTTCCTAGTTTTGAAAGGTACATCTGCCAGGACCTATGATGACATCATCACAGGTCTTTCAACCCCTAACAGCAAGTATTAAGTGCAGTACATCACAGGTCCTTCTACCCCTAACAGCAAGTATTAGAAGTTCTCAATCAGCTCTGACTTGATCCATACAGACTGGAATGGAATGGTAAGAGAGGCCCTCCACTTCTCCTCATTTACCCTCCCCCCTCCATGCCCTGTTTTTACTCATTGCTCACTCATGTATAATACTTCAGACAGATACAGTGACCACTACCTCATGTACCTCACACACACAGTGACCATAATGTATAACTGACCACATATTTCTGTAAACAATGCATCTATAGTATTATACCTTGTATGTCTCACATCAATACACTGCTGTGTGTGTGTGTGTGTGTATATATATATATATGTATATATATATATATATACACATACACTGCATATATTACACAGTATTATAGATGCAATATGTGCAGATATATAGTATCTACAGCAGTGTACTGATATGTGAGGTAGGAGGTATAATAGATGCAGTGTGTACTGATATGTGAGGTACGAGGTATAATAGATGCAGTGTGTACAGATATATAGAATATACAGCAGTGTACTGATATGTGAGGTAGGAGGTATAATAGATGCAGTGTGTATAGATTTATAGTATATACAGCAGAGTACTGATATGTGAGGTAAGAGGTATAATATATGCAGTGTGTACAGGTATATAGTATATACGGTAGTGTAATATGTGAGGTACGAGGTATAATAGATGCAGTGTGTACAGGTATAGAGTAAATACAGCAGTGTATTCATGTGAGGTATAAATTACAGGTCGTACCTCATATATCAGTCCACTGCTGTATATACTATATATACTATATATCTGTATACACTGGATCTATTATACCTCGTACCTCACATATCAGTACACTACTGTATATACTATATACCTGTGCACACTGCATCTATTATACCTCGTACCTCACATAAAAGTACACTGCTGTATACTCTATACATCTGTACACACTTCATCTATTATACCTCTTTTGTGTGCCAGGGCTGTTTTGTAATCCCAATCCGGCCCTGAAGGCATAAATTATAAAATGCAGCAGCAGGAATAGTTCATGGAACAAAGAGAGAGTCCTGGAATGGGTAGTGGGAGGGGCTATAAACGGGGAATGGGGGCCCAATTTTGATTCTTGGTTTGGGGCCCAGTGATTTCTATGTACGCCCCTAATGGAAGATACACTATATTGGTATTCAGGTTAAATTGCCGTGTTGGCACTTTGTGATAAATAAGTGCATTTAGGTTGCAGTTTGGGCACTCGGTCTCTAAAAGGTTCGCCATCACTGTCCTAGGGCATCCCTAATCTGACCATGACTCCCAGCTGTATGAGCCGACCTTGATGGTAGGAGGGCTCATACTCAGGAACCTCGGATCCCTACTAACCCTCCGCAGATCCCTGAGCTAGGAGCTGGGTAGACAACCTGTTCCTCCTGGATATGGACGGACAGAATCCTAACTGGCCAAGCTGTAAGAGAAGAGAAACATCAACAGCCTATGGATATGGCAAGAGAGTGAAAGAGTTCCACCCCTACCTGCCACAGACACACTGACTGGATCCCGTGCTCAACTGCTGATGTCCACACCCAACATAGAAGGACCGAGCACACACACATAAACACACAGAAACCCAGAACCATAGCTGCAATAAATATAGACACCACATAAACATAAAATAACATCATGGAACATAAACCTATGACCACAAGGGTGGCCCTCACTGGCAGAATGTAAAGAACCAGGAGGATGACTCCAGCTAACCATGGCTGAAGTACCCCTCAGATACTGGCATCAGCAGGAGCTAAATAGCCCCAAGTAGCCACACCCACACTTAGACACACCCAGTGTTCACAGACAAAGAAGGGAATTAACCCTTCCAAAACCAGGCAAGCGATGGACACTACTAAAAGGGGAAGTGCACACATACAGAAAACCCGTGCAATACAAACAGGGAAAGTGCACACCATACAAACTAAAAGCACACCTACAAAGAGAGGTTGCCAGGTGCAACCACATGCACTACACAGCAAGCTGCCTCGCAACAGCAGAGGTTGCTATACTGCACAACATTATGTTGCCAGCGGCAACCACAGGTGAGGCAAACATACTTCAGCCCTCACCTGTGATTGACAACGAGACCAGACCGCATGCAACTGCATGCGGTTCAGGAGTCACGGCCAAGACCATGGTCGTGACAATAATGTTTTAGAGGGTCAGCTCACCAACAGGCCCTTGCTTATAATTTTTTCGATGCTCACATCAGCAGTAGGCCCTCGCCCCTAATGTTTTAGAGAGTCAGCTCTGCAGCAGACCCTCCCCCCTTATGTTTCAGAAGGTCAGCTCTGCAGCAGACCCTCAACCATAATGTTTTAGATGGTCAGCTCACCAGCAGGTCCTCACCTACAATCTTTTAGAGGGTCAGCTCACCAGCAGGCCCTCACATATAATGTTTTTAGAGGGTCAGCTCTCCAGCAGGCCCTCACCTACAATCTTTTAGAGGGTCAGCTCACCTGCAGGCCCTCACATGTAATGTTTTAGAGAGTCAGCTCTGCATCAGACCCACACACCTAATGTTTTAGATGGTCAGCTCAGCAGCAGGCCCTCGCCATAATTTTTTAGAGGGTCACCAGCAGGCCCTTGATCCAAATGTTTTTGAGGGTCACCAGCAGGCCATCAATCATAATTTTTCAAGGGTGTATGATGCCCTCCTTTATGTGTAACAAAGGGTGTATTGGAGCGCCGGTTCCTTGCAATTTTTGGCAGACCTTTCCCTTAGTACATAGGCTTTATGAGTGTAGGAGTCCCACTACCTGAACTATTGTACCACAATGTGAATGAGGCCCTCTGTGGATAGCGCAGCACTAGGAAGTGCCCTTTGCGCTGTGGCATTAGAAGAATTCTGATATGTCTGACTTTTAGTCTAACCAGATTACTCTGTAATTCCTCTAGCGCCTTTCTATGAAAACAGTAGGTTTAAAGAGCAGCAGATAGTTAATTTACATAACATGTGTTGAAAAGATATCACAAGATGGCGGTATACATAAGATGGCGGTTCAACTGTTCAATCTTGTCATTCAACATACAATGGTGGATATATTTCTCTCTTCAGTATCTGTACTCTCACTTTAAGTTATTTAAGCACTTTATGATCTCTCTGAGAGGTATATCTGAGGTCTAACAGTTCTACTTGCTACTATAGTTCTACTACTAGTTTGAAATTGGTGCAACTGAAACACACATATAACTAGTTCAGTATACAGTTCTAATCACTACATTAACAGTAGGGACATTATATAACTGTTTTAAATACCTATGTTGGCCTCTCTGCTTCCATAAAACAGCTCTTAGTGGAGTGAATGTCTGTTTAGCTTCTCTCCTCTGGTGAATAATGATTCTAGCAGCTCCTGCTAGGGAGATTTCCCAAACAAGCTGTGTGTGAGGCTGGCTGTGATTGGCGAAAACTCTTGCTATGTGTGAGACTGGCTGTGATTGGTCAAGACTCCTGCCCAGAAACAACAGTTTAACTCTATGCTTTCTGTTGTTTCTGCTGTGTCATTGAACTTACCTTACATTATATAATTAATCTTAAAGGCATATTATCTTTTCTGCTTATGTAAACACAATATATAACAGTTATATGACATCCAAACATGAAGTCACTGTAAATAACTCTGCTTTTGTCTTTAACACACAAACATAGGAACTGTATTAAGGTTATTGGCAGGTTTAGCTGTATACACATATGAGCTATACTAGCAACCTATGTCACGACCACCCCTGTTTAAATCAGACTTATGACCGCCAGGACGCCCCAGCGGGGAGAAAAGCCCAACCGAGGGTTGACATGACAGGGGGGAGATACAGAATTACCCAAACAGTCAATCCTGGTCCCCCTTATTTTCTGCTGCCACCACGTTCTTGAGTGAACGACTCTGTACTTGTAGGGATAGTGGTTCGGACCACTCACAGATCAGCCCCGGTACCACGCTATGCGCAGCATTTGTTTCAGGGTCCCATTGAATCGCTCACACAGGCCATTGGTCTGCGGATAGCATGGACTGGACACAATATGCTCCACCTGTATTTTTCTACAAAGACCCTGCATAAGGTCAGACATGAACTGTGGGCCTTGGTCGGTCAGCATTTTGGCCGGGAAGCCGACACGTGCGAATATCCCAAGCAGGGCATCCGCAACTTTGTCTGCCCGGGTGGAGGACAATGCCAAAGCCTCGGGGTATTGAGTGGCATAATCGACCACTGTCAGTATAAATTGTTTGCCTGTATTATTTGAGATAGAGAGGGGACCAATGATGTCCACAGCCACTTTCCAGAAAGGTTGATACACTTGAGTTGGACGGCACTCCTGAAAAAATCTTTTTTGCACGGTGCTCAGTGGTAATGTGAGATAATGAATATTAAAGGAGACCACGGCACTCGTTTTTTCGTATGTAAGAAAATTATTTTTATATTTTCATATTTTCATTTCATGATTTTCATTTCATTTCATGATATTATTCCAAAATTTCATTGTTTTAAAGCATCCAGGAATGCAAAAGACTTGGCCAACGTTTAACGTTTCGGTCCTTGTATGGGACCTTGATCACGGCCTGGAGTAAAATACAATGTAATATGTCAAGAGACATTATATATAATAAGATAGTATATGTTACATCATTGTTCATGGTATATATTACAAGTATGTCAAAAATAGTCAGCTCTCATATCACTTGGGAGCACAGAGGATGACAGGTAAGTATACTGTCATATTATATAGGTATCATCTATAGTAAAGTTGCATACAATTGGGGACAGTAGTATGATAATAGAGCTACACGTTGTTGAGTACAGTTAAGTACAACATTAGGCGGCAAAATTGAAAATAGGAAAAAGGAAGAGAAAACAAGAAAAAGCAAGACAAAAATACAAGACAAAAATACATGAAGGAGCTGGAGTCCACAAGCAATAAGGCGATAGTGTATCATGCGAAATTCATGGTTGACAATGGCAAAGTTGAGCCGACAATATGGCAGTATGGCAGAGCTTCTCTGGGGTGACAAGACCTGTAGGGTATTGCAGAGGTTAAGTAATGGTATACAGACATGTAGATATATATAAATAGAAAAGTAGAGCCTCCGATAAGATGCTAGGTAAGGGTCAGGGTCACATCCCATAGGGACATATTGTCGGGGTTTGCCACAGGAGAGTAGAATAGATGGAGCGTCCATTACCTTTGTCCGTGTTGCATGTTGCCTGCTGTGGGATGCGCTGGTGTAGGCAGCGCTAGTGCCATATTTACAGTCATGTGAAAAAATTAGGACACCCTTTGAAAGCATGTGGTTTTTTGTAACATTTTTAATAAAAGGTTATTTCATCTCCGTTTCAACAATACAGAGAGATTAAAGTAATCCGACTAAACAAAGAAAACTGAAGAAAAGTCTTTTCAAGATCTTCTGTAAATGTCATTCTACAAAAATGCCTATTCTAACTGAGGAAAAAGATAGGACACCCTCACATGTATTCCCTCTTAAATTGGCTCAGATCTCACACAGGTATATCACACCAGGTGCACATAATTAGTAGATCGTTACTCTGCATGTTGAATGAGGCTTGCCCTATTTAAACCTCAGACATTTAGTTTGGTGTGCTCCTGACTGTTGAAGTGAGAGTGAGCACCATGGTGAGAGCAAAAGAGCTGTCAGAGGACTTCAGAAAAAAGATTGTAGCAGCCTATGAGTCTGGGAAGGGATTTAAAAAGATCTCAAAAGATTTTGAAATCAGCCATTCCACTGTCCGGAAGATAGTCTACAAGTGGAGGGCTTTCAAAACAACTGCCAACATGCCCAGGACTGGTCGCCCCAGCAAGTTCACCCCAAGAGCAGACCGCAAGATGCTAAAAGAGGTCTCCAAAAACCCTAAAGTGTCATCTCGAGAACTACAGCAGGCTCTGGCTACTGTTGATGTAGAAGTACATGCCTCTACAATCAGAAAGAGACTGTACAAGTTTAACTTGCATGGGAGGTGTGCAAGGAGGAAACCTTTGCTTTCCAAGAGAAACATCGAGGCCAGACTGACATTTGCCAGAGATAAAGTTGACAAAGACCAGGACTTCTGGAATAATGTTCTTTGGACAGATGAGTCCAAAATTGAATTATTTGGACACAACAGCAGAGGACATGTTTGGCGTAAACCAAACACAGCATTCCAAGAAAAGAACCTCATACCAACTGTGAAGCATGGAGGTGGAAGTGTCATGGTTTGGGGCTGCTTTGCTGCAGCAGGACCTGGTCAGCTCACCATCATAGAATCCACGATGAATTCTACTGTGTATCAGAAGGTGCTTGAAGAACATGTGAGACCATCAGTTAGAAAATTAAAGCTGAAGCGGAACTGGACCATGCAACATGACAATGACCCAAAACATACTAGTAAATCAACCAAAGATTGGCTGAAAAAGAAGAAATGGAGAGTCCTGGAATGGCCAAGTCAAAGTCCAGATTTGAATCCCATTGAGATGCTGTGGGGTGACTTGAAAAGGGCTGGACGTGCAAGAAACCCCTCAAACATCTCACAGCTGAAAAAGTTCTGCATTGAGGAGTGGGGTAAAATTTCCTCAGACCGATGTCGAAGACTGGTAGATGGCTACAAGAACCGTCTCACTGCAGTTATTTCAGCCAAAGGAGGTAACACTCGCTATTAGGGGCAAGGGTGTCCTATCTTTTTCCTCAGTTAGAATAGGCATTTTTGTAGAATGACATTTACAGAAGATCTTGAAAAGACTTTTCTTCAGTTTTCTTTGTTTAGTCGGATTACTTTAATCTCTCTGTATTGTTGAAACGGAGATGAAATAACCTTTTATTAAAAATGTTACAAAAAACCACATGCTTTCAAAGGGTGTCCTAATTTTTTCACATGACTGTAAGTGTGTCGCCGGTGTGGGCTGGCGTCCTGCGCACGCCTCCGGCTCTGACGCACACATGCCGCAGCCGCGCGCGGGCGGATGACGTCACTGCGGCGGCCGCGCCGGCGCGCATGCGCAGTAGGCCCGCCGAGACCTGTGCTGGCAAAGTAGTACTGGCATAAGATGTATGGGGATTTGTACACTAACGGAGGCATCAGTGGCTTGCCGCAAAGGCCCATTTAGACTATAACAATGCAGGCAGAAGTAAATGTAGGCAGAGGTAAATATATCAAACCAGGGTATTAAGATAATAATAGTGGCTATAATAATGGCTATTAGTAATGGCCAAAGAAAGGAACGGTCAGTCTAGATTAAATTCTATAACCAGTATGATATAGATATAGTATAGTTTGCTATGGATTACATCTTATGTTCTATACGGCTATAAGGAAAAAATACTACATCTTTTGTTCTATACGGCTATAAGGAAAAGATACTCTATGACTATATTATCGTATACTACCTGGTTGGGATGGACTTTAAGAGTCATTTTGTCTGTGGGAGGTAAAGAAAAATAAGTATTAGTAAATATCATTAATAAATGTCACATTATAAACAGAGGTCATTTATATCAGATATGAAAAGGAAAAGATAAGTATGGGATATTGAATGTCCAGTTGTATTAGACTTGCCACACATATAGTAATGTCAATCTGAGAAAAGTTTATCATGATGTGCAAAAATCAAAGTCCCGATTCATACCGTTTGGAAAGAGGGTATTAAGTTCAAATATCCAGAATGATTCGCGTTCTTTTAGGCGCGCGATCCGGTTACCGCCTCGTCGTCCTGTCGGTATTTGTTCCAGTATTTGGAATCGGAGTTGGCTAATTTGGTGTTTTGCAAGGGAAAAGTGATGTGGGATGGGTTGTTCAGTTCTGTTACATCGGATATCGGATTTATGTTTGGAAATTCGGTCGCGTATGTTTTGTGTAGTCTCCCCCACGTAGGCCAGGCCGCATGGGCATTTGATTAGATACACTACAAATGAGGAGCTGCATGTAAAAAAGTTTTTTGAATGGTAGATTTTGCCCGAACGGGGATGTGTTATACGATTCCCTTTGATAACGTTGGTGCACTGTGCACAGTGGAGGCATGGGTATGTACCTGTTTTTTTCGGGGCTAGGGTGGTTTGTTGTGGTGTGGCTTTGAGGGGACCGATGTCGGCATGTACTAATTTATCTCTCAAATTATTTGGTCTCTTGTAGCACATTCGGAAGGGATGTTTGAATTCGGCGACTTCGGGGTAGGATTGTTGGAGTAGAGGCCAGTGTTTTTTGACAATAGACTGAATCTTTGGAATGAATGGATGGTACGTCACTACCAAGGGGACTCGTGGTGGGGAGATAGTTTTAGGTGGTGTAGAAGCTGCGGATGTGGCCAGAACCAGTTCCTTAGTGAGTAGGGAAGTGGGGTAACCCCTGTCTTTGAATTTATTGGACATTTCGGTGAGTCGCTGTTCTTTCATAGTGGGATTTCCTACGATCCTGGTTACTCTTTTGAATTGTGAGCGTGGTAGGGATTTTTTGGTGTTTTTTGGGTGACAGCTGGAAAAATGTAGTAATGTATTTCGGTCAGTGGATTTAGTATACAAATCTGTTGTGAGAGTACCTACCTCGGTTTTCATTCAGGACTACTGTGTCTAAGAAGCTGATGGATAGCGTATCTGTGTGGGAGGTGAATGTTAGGTCAGGGTCCTGGCTATTGATATACTTGGTGAATTCCGTAAATGAATTTATATCGCCATGCCAGATGCAAAAAATGTCATCGATGTATCGGTGCCAAGTTTTGGCATAGGTCAAGAAAAGGGGGTTGGTGTAGACCAAATCTTCTTCAAATTTGGCCATAAAAGCATTGGCATATGGTGGCGCCACGTTGGCCCCCATAGCCGTACCCCGCTGTTGTACATAGAAGTCGTCGCCAAACATAAAATAATTGTTCTCTAGTACAAATCTGAGTAGGTCCGTGCAGAACCTTTGTGTATCTGGGGAGTAGTCGGAGGTGGTTAAGAGAGCTTCGACGGCCTGAATGCCTTTGTTATGTGAGATGGAGGTATAAAGACTGTTGACATCGAGTGTTATCAGAAGATCCTCAGGAGTGATGTTAGTGGTATTTAAGATGATGGATAGAAAATGTGATGTGTCGAGAATAAAAGAGCGTGTCCTTTTTACCAATGGTGTCAGTATTTTTTCTAGAAAAATTGACAGGGGAGAGAGTATAGAGTCAGTGGAGGCTACAATAGGCCTGCCTGGTGGGTTGGACATGTTTTTGTGTATTTTGGGTAGTGTGTAAAGTACTGGGGTAACTGGATTCTCGTTATTGAGAAATGTGTATGTAGCCTTATCAATAGTGCCTAATTGGAGGTGATGGTCAAGAAAGTTAGTAATTTCTTTTTTAATGCGGAAGAGTGGGTTGAGTGTAACTTTTTTGTATGTACTAGCATCGGTCAGTTGTCGTCTGATCTCAGCTATATAAGCTGTGGTATCCATTACCACAATTGCTCCTCCTTTGTCTGCCGGTTTGATGGTTATGGATTTGTCATCTTGGAGAATTTTGAGGGCCATGTGTTCCCCACTTTTCAGGTTTTGTGGGGTATGTAGAGCTCCTGTTTTTAGATCATTTATGTTCTTAGTAATATCATTCTGTACAAGGTTAATAAAAGTTTCAGCAGCATGATAATGTTTAGGGGGCATGTATTTACTTTTATTGCTTAGATTTAGGGATTTTAGAGTAAGTTCTGTGGTGGTGCTAGGTATTGAAGTTGTTAGTGGTGTTAGTGGCTGTGTGGAGAAATGTGCTTTTAGGCGTATAGATCTGTAGAATCTTTGGAGTTCCTGTTCAAGTGTGAAACGACGTAGGTTGCCATAGGGGCAGAATGATAGGCCTTTTGAAAGTGTATTGAATTCTGCCGGGGATAGTGTGCGTGAGGAAATATTTACAATTATGTTCCTACCTGGGAGCGGGTCTGGATGCCTGTCTGGTTGTGATCGGTGGGAGCCTCGTCCTCGGCGTATGTGGCGGGTCTTCTTCTCCCCGTTCGGTATCCACGTCGGTGAAAAAAACGTTGGTTGCGGTAATTGTTTGGTCTGTCGCTGCCTGAAGAGGAGGATGCGTATCCTGGGAAAGAGTAGTCGGAGCCCTTGGAGGTACTTTGCCATTGCCAACGATAGATCTTCTTTAGGTGGTAGTCTTCCAAGTCACGAATAAATTTATTTCTTTTGGTATTCTCCAGGAATTTTCGGTGTTCCTCTAGGATATTTTCGGTCTTTTTCTTGAGTTCGGACCATTCGTCAGTTGAGATTGTCGAGACTAATTGGGTTTCAATGGCCGTTAGTTTTTCTTGTGATTCTTTGATTGATTGTTGTAGAAATTCTATGCTCAGCACGATGATATCAAAGGAACACTTGTTGATGATGGATTCGAATTTTGTACAGTATTCGGTATTTGAAGGAAAGAGGGTCGGGCGGAGATGCACTCTTAGGCCCCTTGGGATTTTCTTTTGTTTGTGGTATTCCGCCAATGTTGTACAGTGTAACTCAGCGGAGAGTAGCTTCTTAGATTCGCGTTCCCAGTCACGTGATTTTAATTCACTGTGTGAAACGTGTAGGAAATTGCTTGATGCGTTCACCCGGGAAACGATCTCCTCTGCGATAGCATTGTCGTATGAGAAAGTGTTTGAAGACATTGGGAGGGTGCTCAGTCACAAAATTTCTTAAATCTTGATACACTTGAGTTGGACGGCACTCCTGAAAAAATCTTTTTTGCACGGTGCTCAGTGGTAATGTGAGATAATGAATATTAAAGGAGACCACGGCACTCGTTTTTTCGTATGTAAGAAAATTATTTTTATATTTTCATATTTTCATTTCATGATTTTCATTTCATTTCATGATATTATTCCAAAATTTCATTGTTTTAAAGCATCCAGGAATGCAAAAGACTTGGCCAACGTTTAACGTTTCGGTCCTTGTATGGGACCTTGATCACGGCCTGGAGTAAAATACAATGTAATATGTCAAGAGACATTATATATAATAAGATAGTATATGTTACATCATTGTTCATGGTATATATTACAAGTATGTCAAAAATAGTCAGCTCTCATATCACTTGGGAGCACAGAGGATGACAGGTAAGTGTAACGGCACCGTTTCCGCAGACAAGGGGTTAAAATCCGTTTAGGCGATATGCCCCTTTCCGAGAGACAGGCACAGCTACTGCAGAACACCAACCTCCCGAACTGGATACAAAATAGCACTCCAAACTGGAACCTCGCAAGTAGCTGTCAGCAGGCGAACAGGAAAAGCATTCAGTCGGCTTACACTCCTCCAATCAGTCTCTAACAGCATATAGGGAATCCCCCCAATAACGAGACAAGGCTCCGTGATCAGGGTCAAGCAGTGATCTGATGTGCTGGCACACCCAGCCTGGTTTTTATTACAGTTTGTTGCAGATACAACATATCCCCACAATGCATCATGGTTTCCTCCCCTCTGTCCCGGAGACGACCGAAGACAATCCAATTATCTCTCAGGACAAAGGGGAGATCGCCAATACACATGTGGAGACAACAGGACAGGAATCACCACCCAAACACACAATGGCACACCCCCACAGCAAACACAGACATTTAACATATCCCCAGATAGCTCAAGTCTGAGTGCATATCATTAGGTGAATGGCACTCAGACTACACGAATACAATAATATTAGCTATCTGGGTGCCCTCACATAACATACAATTTAACCGAACGCATAATAACATAAAATACAATTCTACAGACAGATTTAAGCTGTGCGGCCGGTCTGTCTTCTCCTTTACAGTTACTATGGGCCATAATCCTGAGGCAAGAGGCTTTTAAACAGCCCTCTCCAAAACCCAGTGGCGAGGTTGGTTTCGCCACACATCTCCCCCCCCCAGGGAAGACTAACCAGATACCTGACCTCACGCCGGTCGGTACCTGAGTTAGTCTGGCAGCCCACCCACAACCCAATACTGGACCTGTAGAATTTAGTAGGCTGTCTCTGTCCAGTGAATCCACCAAGGTTATATTGGTAGCTGGTACTCCCGGTCTCTGAGTTGCTCCCTGGCTTGGAGTGGAGGTTGCTTTGTGGGCAGGGATCAGCGGTACTCTGCCCTGGTGCCAGCGTTACCACGGAAGAAGCCTGGTTGGAGTCTGGTTGTTGGAGGGGGAAACCGACTGTCTCCCCTTTGGCTAAACATGCCCTGTTGCTGGGGGACAGGAACAACTGTCCCTACCCCCTGTGCTGTAAGTGCAGAGACCACGGTCCCATCTGCACAGTTGTGGGGCTTACTGTCTCCCCCTGGTGCGTTAAGCTGCCGCTGGGGAGAGGGGGTAACGAGCTCCTCTCCCATACATACTTCCAGCCGCTGGGGAGGGCGACCGACCGCCTCCGCTCCCAATACAGTGTCCTGCTGCTGGGGAAAGGAGACTGGGCTCTCTATTCCCTGTAGGACACTCTGCCGCTGGGGGACAGGACCGACTGTCTCTGCCCCCTGTAACTCCGTCTGCCGCTGGGAATGGAGACTCGGCTCCCAATTTCCAAAAAATCATGCTGCTGCATGGGGGGCAGGAACAACTACCTCTGCCCCCTGTAACTCAGCCTGCCGCTGGGGAGGGAGGACGTTGCTCTCCTCTCCCTGCACTTCACACTGCCTTCCCGGCATATCACTCTGCTGCTGGGGGGCAGGAACAACTACCTCTGCCCCCTGTAACTCAGCCTGCCGCTGGGGAGGGAGGCCGCTGCTCTCCCCTCCCTGCACTTCACACTGCCGCTGGGGAATGAAGACTGGGCTCCCAATTCCCTGCAGGACCGGCGGAGAGACCTCGGTCCCATCTCTACCGGCCACCTGGGGTCCTTCCCAGTAACACTCTACAATATCTGCCCAGCTGAATGGGTCTGGATCTGGGTCTGTCACCTTACCGTCCTGCTGAGCCTTCTCAATGGAGTGGAAGAGATCTCGGTAGTCCTGCTCCAGTTCCCACTCCAGGGTTGCTAGGTGAGCCAGGTCTTGCTCTACCTCATGGGGGTCATCCCACTCATGCCTAGCCTCCCTCTCATAGAAAATGTCCTGAAGTCTGGACTGTGCAGGGCTCCCGAAATAAGGCTCTGCAAAGGACTCCCATAACAAGCCAGGACCATCAAACTCCTCTCCCTCTGGCTTGTCATGCTCAGCTGTCCAGGGTATATACTGTGCCATATACCACCAAAGCGCCTGGTAGGCATCCTCCAGCCATAGCTCCTGCCATACCCGGTGCTGTAGTTCTATCACCCATTCCTCCAGGGGCTGCTCTCCCAGGAAGGACATCCGCAGGGCCACTTGCTTCTGCAACCGCTGCTCTTCACTGGGGAGACTCTCACCTCGCTGGTATTGTACATTATCCAGGGCCTGGTACCAGATGCCTTTCCTTAATGCATCCCGGCCATCCAGGTCCTCCTCCTCGTATAACACTGCTGGTTCCATCCTGGTGCTTTTAGGGTCGCTGTACTGGGACATGCGTTGCCCTTAAATTGTAGAATCCAAAGAAATGGTGTCTCCTGTAGCTGTCCTTCTGGCTGTAGGAACGATCCCACTGCTTGCCACCAATGTAACGGCACCGTTTCAGCGGACAAGGGGTTAAAAACCGTTTAGGCGATATGCCCCTTTCCAAGAGACAGGCACAGCTACTGCAGAACACAAACCTCCCGAACTGGATACAAAATAGCAATCCAAACTGGAACCTCACAAATAGCTGTCAGCAGGCGAACAGGAAAAGCGTATCCGTCAGCTTACACTCCTGGCAATCAGTCTCCAACAGCATACAGGGAATCCCCCCAATAACGAGACAAGGCTCCGTGTTGAGGGTCAAGCAGTGTTCTGACGTGCTGGCACACCCAGCCTGGTTTTTATTACAGTTTGTTGCAGATACAACATATCCCCACAATGCATCATGGTTTCCTCCTCTCTGTCCCGGAGACGACCGAAGACAATGCAATTATCTCTCAGGACAAAGGGGAGATCACCAATACACATGTGGAGACAACAGGACAGGAATCACCACCCAAACACACAATGGCACACCCCCACAGCAAACACAGACATTTAACATATCCCCAGATAGCTCAAGTCTGAGTGCATATCATTAGGTGAATGGCACTCAGACCACATGAATACAATAATATTAGCTATCTGGGTGCCCTCACATAACATACAATTTAACCGAACGCATAATAACATAAAATACAATTCTACAGACAGATTTAAGCTGTGCGGCCGGTCTGTCTTCTCCTTTAACGTTACTATGGGCCATAATTCTGAGGCAAGAGGCTTTTAAACAGCCCCCTCCAAAACCCAGTGGCGAGGTTGGTTTCGCCACAGTAAGTATACTGTCATATTATATAGGTATCATCTATAGTAAAGTTGCATACAATTGGGGACAGTAGTATGATAATAGAGCTACACGTTGTTGAGTACAGTTAAGTACAACATTAGGCGGCAAAATTGAAAATAGGAAAAAGGAAGAGAAAACAAGAAAAAGCAAGACAAAAATACAAGACAAAAATACATGAAGGACCTGGAGTCCACAAGCAATAAGGCGATAGTGTATCATGCGAAATTCATGGTTGACAATGGCAAAGTTGAGCCGACAATATGGCAGTATGGCAGAGCTTCTCTGGGGTGACAAGACCTGTAGGGTATTGCAGAGGTTAAGTAATGTTATACAGACATGTAGATATATATAAATAGAAAAGTAGAGCCTCCGATAAGATGCTAGGTAAGGGTCAGGGTCACATCCCATAGGGACATATTGTCGGGGTTTGTCACAGGAGAGTAGAATAGATGGAGCGTCCATTACCTTTGTCCGTGTTGCATGTTGCCTGCTGTGGGATGCGCTGGTGTAGGCAGCGCTAGTGCCATATTTAAGTGTGTCGCCGGTGTGGGCTGGCGTCCTGCGCACGCCTCCGGCTCCGTCGCACACATGCCGCAGCCGCGCGCGGGCGGATGACGTCACTGCGGCGGCCGCGCCGGCGCGCATGCGCAGTAGGCCCGCCGAGACCTGTGCTGGCAAAGTAGTACTGGCATAAGATGTATGGTGATTTGTACACTAACGGAGGCATCAGTGGCTTGCCGGACTCTTAAAGTCCATCCCAACCAGGTAGTATATGATAATATAGTCATAGAGTATCTTTTCCTTATAGCCGTATAGAACAAAAGATGTAGTATTTTTTCCTTATAGCCGTATAGAACATAAGATGTAATCCATAGCAAACTATACTATATCTATATCATACTGGTTATAGAATTTCATCTAGACTGACCGTTCCTTTCTTTGGCCATTACTAATAGCCATTATTATAGCCACTATTATTATCTTAATACCCTGGTTTGATATATTTACCTCTGCCTACATTTACTTCTGCCTGCATTGTTATAGTCTAAATGGGCCTTTGCGGCAAGCCACTGATGCCTCCGTTAGTGTACAAATCCCCATACATCTTATGCCAGTACTACTTTGCCAGCACAGGTCTCGGCGGGCCTACTGCGCATGCGCGCCGGCGCGGCCGCCGCAGTGACGTCATCCGCCCGCGCGCGGCTGCGGCATGTGTGCGACGGAGCCGGAGGCGTGCGCAGGACGCCAGCCCACACCGGCGACACACTTAAATATGGCACTAGCGCTGCCTACACCAGCGCATCCCACAGCAGGCAACATGCAACCCGGACAAAGGTAATGGACGCTCCATCTATTCTACTCTCCTGTGGCAAACCCCGACAATATGTCCCTATGGGATGTGACCCTGACCCTTACCTAGCATCTTATCGGAGGCTCTACTTTTCTATTTATATATATCTACATGTCTGTATACCATTACTTAACCTCTGCAATACCCTACAGGTCTTGTCACCCCAGAGAAGCTCTGCCATACTGCCATATTGTCGGCTCAACTTTGCCATTGTCAACCATGAATTTCGCATGATACACTATCGCCTTATTGCTTGTGGACTCCAGCTCCTTCATGTATTTTTGTCTTGTATTTTTGTCTTGCTTTTTCTTGTTTTCTCTTCCTTTTTCCTATTTTCAATTTTGCCGCCTAATGTTGTACTTAACTGTACTCAACAACGTGTAGCTCTATTATCATACTACTGTCCCCAATTGTATGCAACTTTACTATAGATGATACCTATATAATATGACAGTATACTTACCTGTCATCCTCTGTGCTCCCAAGTGATATGAGAGCTGACTATTTTTGACATACTTGTAATATATACCATGAACAATGATGTAACATATACTATCTTATTATATATAATGTCTCTTGACATATTACATTGTATTTTACTCCAGGCCGTGATCAAGGTCCCATACAAGGACCGAAACGTTAAACGTTGGCCAAGTCTTTTGCATTCCTGGATGCTTTAAAACAATGAAATTTTGGAATAATATCATGAAATGAAATGAAAATCATGAAATGAAAATATAAAAATAATTTTCTTACATACGAAAAAAACGAGTGCCGTGGTCTCCTTTAATATTCACTTTCCAGAAAGGTTCCTCAATTATAGGCAAATGATTTAGCGGGGCACGGGACACGTCGCCCGTCTTGCAGACACGCTGACAGGTGTTACAAGACCGACAGTACCGCGCTATGTCTGAGCTTATACCAGGCCAGTAGAAGTTATACAACAAACGGAACCTTGTCCTTTTAACCCCTAGGTGACCAGCCAAAAGGATTTTGTGCGCCACACGCAGCAATTGTTCTCGGTATTGGGTAGGGATAATCATCCGCCTGTAGGCCGGATCACTTCCACCCTCACCTGGGAGTACCACTTCCTGGTATAACCTACCATTCTCCCAGAAGACCCTGTGCGTAGCCCCCTCTGCAGGGTGGCTCTCAGCGGCACTTCTGAGTTGTACCAGGCTGGGGTCGCTCCACAGCGCCTATTCAAAAGCGGTTCCCCAGGAGTCAGAAAACTGTCCCGTGGCAAACGAGGACAGAGGTCTGGCGCCTGCAGCTGCCAGGCCCGTGGGGTCAGAACAGGCCGGAGCAATGGCTCCTACCTGCTCTGACCCGGACGGTCGGACAGCTGTCACTTTCGAAGCACTGCGGGTGAACGCCAGAACAGACCCATCATTACACATGACATTTGCATTAGGTTCACCAACAACATTACCCACAGATACATTGCAAGTATTACCACATTCAGTGTCCTGGTTTCCTGAATCAATACATACTTTCCCAATTACCTGTGGGCCCTCTGCTGCAAATGTCCCCAAATCTCCCTCCTCCAGAGATTCCCTCCCACACAAGTCAACCTCCCCCGCCTGTACATTGCCCCAGGATACCCAACCCCTACTCACATCTCGGGTAGGTACCCTGGAATGTCCCGGAAGTCCAGAGGAGTTCTGTGTGGTACCAGGCGGCACATAGCGTGCCTGCATCCTGCCCAGATCAGTTCCGAGCAGGACATTAGTGGGTGTGTCGGCCATGACACCCACCTCCCTCATTTAACTCCTGACACCCTAGTCCAAATAAACACGAGCCAGGGGTAACCTGGGGAGCGGCCTTCCAACGCCAGTGAGCGAGACGGTTCTCCCTGGAATGAGGTCCTTTTCATCAACCAACTCTGGACGAACTAAGGTTACCTGGGCTCCCGAGTCTAACAGTCCAGTGGTTCACCGGTTACCCATGGTAACGGCTTGCATATTGTCCGCTGGGCGCTGGATATCCTCCCCGACGAGGAAAACTCTGGGCGGCTTGCGGACAAGTGTGCTGGTTGGGTTGCTGGTGGGCCTGCCAGTTGATGATTGTCGACTTCCCTTTTGCTCTGAGCACTCGCGGCTGAGGTGACCCAGCTTGTGGCACCGGTGGCAGGTCCGGATCTCCGCTGAGGCTGGCTTGGCTCCGTCAGGTCGCTGTGCAGGCCTCTGGAAAGGTCGCTTGGCAGGAGCTGACAAAGCCAGCCGTGAGGAGGAAACAGGGGAAGGGTTTCCTCCCAGATGTGACAGAGTGTCCTTGGAGGCCCGAGTGTTGGGCATAGCGAAGAATTCATCGGCTAACTCTGCCGCCTCCCGCGCACTCTTTGGCTTGTGCTCACAGACATACTTTTGCACATCAGGGGGGCAATTGGCGACAAACTGTTCCCGGACCATCGGATCAGCCTGCTTGGTGTCCTGGGTGAGGGGATCAGACCACTGTTTGAAGATGGTCTGCAATTTGCCAAGATAGTCCATAAATGTATCCTCGGGCCCTCTACTCAGGGACCGGAATTTCAAACGGTAAGTCTCTGGGGTAAGCATGTACTTGGCTAGGATAGCATTTTTGATGGCCTTGTAACTGGCCCGCTCTGCAAAGGGTAGTCCAACAAGGGCCTCTATGGTTTTGCCCTTCAGCGCAGACATAAGGTGTCCCGCCCACTGTGGCTCTGGCACTTGGTACTGATGGCATGAGGTCTCAAAAGCATGCAGGAAGATGTCAATTCTGTCACGACCACCCCTGTTTAAATCAGGCTTATAACCGCCAGGACGCCCCAGCGTGGAGAAAAGCCCAATCGAGGGTAGACCGTGACAGGGGGGAGATTCAGAATTACCCAAACGGTCAATCCTGGGCCCCTTATTTTCTGCTGCCACCACGTTCGTGAGTGAACGACTCTGTACCTGTAGGGATAGGGGTTCGGACAACTCACAGATCAGCTAACACCAATTGAGTCATAAAACAGTTATGTCTCTAATATCAGTCGACTATAAGACAGGTAGGTCTCTTCAGGGCGTACGAGTACTTTGTTGCAGTGGGGCTTAGAGCGATAAGAGAGAGACAAATTTAAAAGATATGAAAATATCTTTTACTTTAAGTAACACAGAAGTGAAACAAACAATGCATACAAAAATTTACAGAAAAGATTACAATAGCGAGCGGGGAAGCATGTGGAAAATAAACAGGGATAAAAAGAGAAATACTATCTTGGACTTCGCCTATGCAAAATCCAGGCACAAAACTTACATTCCAACGGACAGCCTATCGGCGATGTGACCCCAGGGCAAAAAGCCTCCTCTCCCATTGCGCACTGACTTTTATGCCCCATTTTATGGGTGGTTAAGGGGGGTTGGCCCAGCCAATCGCTGGCCAAGGGCTTGCACGTTGGGTGTTCCTGAAGGAGGGTTTGGGAGGGCTTGTTCGCCCCTCCCTGCTGCTGGCCAGGCAAGTTTTCCCTAATTTTACAAAAAATGACCCATAACTTTGCCGGCGTCATAAATATGAAAACTTGTGCTGGGTCCCCCATGAATTTATGGACGATTCTATGGGTGACACCCCACCTCTCTCCCCTCCAGGTGACTAGTAACACGTTTCCCAGTCTGGGAAGACCCCAGAGCTGCCAAGTTTGGACTCTCCCGGTTCCTCTGCGTGAGAGGTGCATTTTGAGGGTACCTACATTTTTGGGTCATAATTCCATATAGCCCAAATATGCTTTTTGGGGTTCTCAGAGCACGGTTCACATGTCTCTCCTTATGCGCTCCCCCCTCCCAGATCTCTCTGCTTCTGATGTGTAAATTGACAAGGCTGCAAGGAAAGGGGCAAGTAGCATGTGTTTAACTTTTGTGGTTTCAAAGTGGCCAGGAGACTAATGGTCTGGTGTTTGTCCTTTGTGTGAGGTGATCTAAGCAGGGGGTGATTAGATTCTGTGGTCTACAAAGGGCTACAGGAACAGCAATATCTGGACGTCCTGTTCCCCAGCTAAGGTGGCTAGAAGCGGTTCATTTTTTAAACTGACAGTCAACCGGATTCTATTTATAAAACATTTTTATGAATAAAATCCGGACGGGGACGTGACATTGTGTCACATCCTAGGACAGGTCTTAGCTGGCCAGCTACAAACTTTATCAAGTCTGGACTTGACTTATTCTTCCAACTACAGCTCCTTTTGAATGCTACGGAGCCTAATTCCCTGGGAGCGCCGGTATTCTGGTAGGAGCACCGTGACACATAGAACTAGTGCAGTGTCCCACTCCGTGACAGTACTGGGGCCCTGTGTCTTTAGGCATGTCCTGTATTGCTGTATGTGTATGTAGAAGCAAATCCCTATTCACAAGCTGGTAACCAACACTACACCTTAGTCACTACTAGGTGGTGCTAGTACATTATATATATATATATATATAAGGGTCAGGCCAGACACAGGAAGTGAGTTAGGTGGAGAACAGAAGTGGAGAGAGTTAGTGAAATGTGATGAGGACAGTCTGAGATGTCCATCATGTATCTACCAATTTAGCCCCCTTGGCAGTGGCCGGGCTGAGTAAGTTTAGAGAAGATATCATAAGCTACCCAGCAAAGACAAGAGTAACTGTGGATATAGAGAACATCTAGTGGAGATAGCAGCAGTCTCAGCTTATGGACTCCACAGCACCAGTGGACGGGAGAAGCCTCCACAGCCTGACAACTAAGTGCAAAGTTGTGTGTTACCACATTCCTCTATAGACTGAGCCTGTTAGTGCCTCACCTGAGCCTGTTAGTGCCTCGCCTGAGCCTGTTAGTGCCATGCCTGAGCATGTTAATGCCTCACCTAAGCCTGTTAGTGCCTCACCTGAGCCTGTTAGTGCCTTTCCTGAGCCTATTAGTACCTCACCTGAGCCTGTTTGTGCCTCACCTGAGCTAAGCCTGTTAGTGCCTCACTTGAACAAGTTAGTACCTCAACTGAGCCTGTTAGTGCCTCTCCTGAGCCTATTAGTACCTCACCTGAGCCTGTTAGTGCCTCACCTGAGCTAAGCCTGTTAGTGCCTCACCTGAGCCTTTTAGTACCTTACCTGAGCCTGTTAGTACCTCACCTGAGCCTGCTAGTGCCTCACCTGAGCCTGTTAGCGCCGTTCTATGGAAACGGTAGGTTTAAAGAGCACACCAAATGCTTGAAATAACTTCTTTATTAACTTCAACTTTTCTTCATATATAACACTGCCACCTCCGCCGCAGATAGTCCATGTACATAACACGTGTTGAAGAGATATCACAAAATGGCGGTATGATTAAGATGGTGGTTCAATTGTTCAATCTTGTCATTCAACATAAAATGGTGGATATATTTCTCTCTTCAGTATCTGTACTCTCACTTTAAGTTATTTAGGCACTTTATGATCTCTCTGAGAGGTATATCTGAGGTCTAACTAATAGTTCACTTGCTGAATTTGGTTGTAATTTGCAGTATGCAGTTAGCAGTAACTATTTGCAGATTGGTTGAGTATGATCTGGTATGGTCGTATGCAATTTGGATTGCAATATGGAATTTGAATTTGGATTGTAAATAGGGATGAGCGAACTCGAACTGTATAGTTCGGGTTCGTACCGAATTTTGGGGTGTCCGTGACACGGACCCGAACCCGGACATTTTCGTAAAAGTCCGGGTTCGGGTTCGGTGTTCGTCGCTTTCTTCGCGCTTTTGTGACGCTTTCTTGGCGCTTTTTGAAAGGCTGCAAAGCAGCCAATCAACAAGCGTCATACTACTTGCCCCAAGAGGCCGTCACAGCCATGCCTACTATTGGCATGGCTGTGATTGGCCAGAGCACCATGTGACCCAGCCTCTATTTAAGCTGGAGTCACATAGCGCCGCCCGTCACTCTGCTCTGATTAGCGTAGGGAGAGGTTGCGGATGCGACAGTAGGGCGAGATTAGGCAGATTAACTCCTCCAAAGGACTTCACTTGATTAATCGATCGATCTGCAGCTGTGGGTCATTGAGCTGCTGAAATTCAAATGCTCACTCACTGTTTTTAGGCTGCCCAGACCGTTTGTCAGTCACTTTTTTCTGGGGTGATCGGCGGCCATTTTGTGTCTTGTGCGGTGCTGCGACCAAGTGCATCCAAGCTGCGACCAAGTGCATTTAACCCTCAATGGTGTGGTTGTTTTTTGGCTAAAGCCTACATCAGGGTGAAGCTGTCACACCAAGTGCATTTAACCAGCAATAGTCTGTTCATTTTTTGGCCATATACTACATCAGGGGCAAGCTGCGCCCGTCACCAAGTGCATTTAACCCTCAGTAGTGTGGTTGGTCAAGCTATCACACCAAGTGCATTTAACCAGCAATAGTCTGTTCATTTTTTGGCCATATACAAAATCAGGGGCAAGCTGCGCCCGTCACCAAGTGCATTTAACCCTCAGTAGTGTGGTTCGTCAAGCTGTGACACCAAGTGCATTTAACCAGCAATAGTCTGTTCATTTTTTGGCCATATACTACATCAGGGGCAAGCTGCGCCCGTCACCAAGTGCATTTAACCAGCAATAGTGTGGTTATTTTTTGGCCATATCCCAGTCTAATTCTGTCACTAAATCCATACCGGTCACCCAGCGCCTAAATACTAGGCCTCAAATTTATATCCCGCTAAATCTCTCGTTACCGCTGTCCTGTTGTGGCTGGGAAAGTTATTTAGTGTCCGTCAAAGCACATTTTTTGTTCTGGGTTGAAATACAATTCCCAATTTAGCAATTTCATAATTTAGTGGTTTCTGCTATATCAGAGCTATTTGAAATCTATCCCTAAAAGGGTATATAATATTCAAGGTGCACATTGGGTCATTCAGAATAACTTCACACACACCCGCTACTGTGTATTTCCAAGTCTAATTCTGTCACTAAACCTATACCTGTCACCCAGCGCCTAAATACTAGGCCTCAAATTTAAATCCCTCTAAATCTCTCGTTACCGCTGTCCTGTTGTGGCTGGGAAAGTTATTTAGTGTCTGTCAAAGCACATTTTTTGTTCTGGGTTGAAATACAATTCCCAATTTAACAATTTAATAATTTAGTGGTTTCTGCTGTATCAGAGCTATTTGAAATCTATCCCTAAAAGGGTATATAATATTCAAGGTGCACATAGGGTCATTCAGAATAACTTCACACACACGCTTCTGTGCATTTCCAAGTCTAATTCTGTCAGTAAATCCATACCGGTCACCCAGCGCCTAAATACTAGGCCTCAAATTTATATCCCGCTGAATTTGAATACAATACATTGGGCCAAATAATATTTTGTTGTTGTGGTGAACCATAACAATGAGGAAAAACATCTAGTAAGGGACGCGGACGTGGACATGGTCGTGGTGGTGTTAGTGGACCCTCTGGTGCTGGGAGAGGACGTGGCCGTTCTGCCACATCCACACGTCCTAGTGTACCAACTACCTCAGGTCCCAGTAGCCGCCAGAATTTACAGCGATATATGGTGGGGCCCAATGCCGTTCTAAGGATGGTAAGGCCTGAGCAGGTACAGGCATTAGTCAATTGGGTGGCCGACAGTGGATCCAGCACGTTCACATTATCTCCCACCCAGTCTTCTGCAGAAAGCGCACAGATGGCGCCTGAAAACCAACCCCATCAGTCTGTCACATCACCCCCATGCATACCAGGGAAACTGTCTCAGCCTCAAGTTATGCAGCAGTCTCTTATGCTGTTTGAAGACTCCGCTGGCAGGGTTTCCCAAGGGCATCCACCTAGCCCTTCCCCAGCGGTGAAAGACTATAGAATGCACTGACGCACAACCACTTATGTTTCCTGATGATGAGGACATGGGAATACCACCTCAGCATGTCTCTGATGATGACGAAACACAGGTGCCAACTGCTGCGTCTTTCTGCAGTGTGCAGACTGAACAGGAGGTCAGGGATCAAGACTGGGTGGAAGACGATGCAGGGGACTGATGAGGTCCTAGACCCCACATGGAATGAAGGTCGTGCCACTGACTTTCACAGTTCGGAGGAAGAGGCAGTGGTGAGACCGAGCCAACAGCGTAGCAAAAGAGGGAGCAGTGGGCAAAAGCAGAACACCCGCCGCCAAGAGACTCCGCCTGCTACTGACCGCCGCCATCTGGGACCGAGCACCCCAAAGGCAGCTTCAAGGAGTTCCCTGGCATGGCACTTCTTCAAACAATGTGCTGACGACAAGACCCGAGTGGTTTGCACGCTGTGCCATCAGAGCCTGAAGCGAGGCATTAACGTTCTGAACCTGAGCACAACCTGCATGACCAGGCACCTGCATGCAAAGCATGAACTGCAGTGGAGTAAACACCTTAAAACCAAGGAAGTCACTCAGGCTCCCCCTGCTACCTCTTCTGCTGCTGCCGCCTCGGCCTCTTCTGCTGCTGCCGCCTCGGCCTCTTCCTCCGCCTCTGGAGGAACGTTGGCACCTGCCGCCCAGCAAACAGGGGATGTACCACCAACACCACCACCACCTCCGTCACCAAGCGTCTCAACCATGTCACACGCCAGCGTTCAGCTCTCCATCTCACAAACATTTGATAGAAAGCGTAAATTCCCACCTAGCCACCCTCGATCCCTGGCCCTGAATGCCAGCATTTCTAAACTACTGGCCTATGAAATGCTGTCATTTAGGCTGGTGGACACAGACAGCTTCAAACAGCTCATGTCGCTTGCTGTCCCACAGTATGTTGTTCCCAGCCGCCACTACTTCTCCAAGAGAGCCGTGCCTTCCCTGCACAACCAAGTATCCGATAAAATCAAGTGTGCACTGCGCAACGCCATCTGTAGCAAGGTCCACCTAACCACAGATACGTGGACCAGTAAGCACGGCCAGGGACGCTATATCTCCCTAACTGCACACTGGGTAAATGTAGTGGCAGCTGGGCCCCAGGCGGAGAGCTGTTTGGCGCACGTCCTTCCGCCGCCAAGGATCGCAGGGCAACATTCTTTGCCTCCTGTTGCCACCTCCTCCTTCTCGGCTTCCTCCTCCTCTTCTTCCACCTGCTCATCCAGTCAGCCACACACCTTCACCACCAACTTCAGCACAGCCCGGGGTAAACGTCAGCAGGCCATTCTGAAACTCATATGTTTGGGGGACAGGCCCCACACCGCACAGGAGTTGTGGCGGGGTATAGAACAACAGACCGACGAGTGGTTGCTGCCGGTGAGCCTCAAGCCCGGCCTGGTGGTGTGCGATAATGGGCGAAATCTCGTTGCAGCTCTGGGACTAGCCAATTTGACGCACATCCCTTGCTTGGCGCATGTGCTGAATTTGGTGGTGCAGAAGTTCATTCACAACTACCCCGACATGTCAGAGCTGCTGCATAAAGTGCGGGCCGTCTGTTCGCGCTTCCGGCGTTCACATCCTGCCGCTGCTCGCCTGTCTGCGCTACAGCGTAACTTCGGCCTTCCCGCTCACCGCCTCATATGCGACGTGCCCACCAGGTGGAACTCCACCTTGCACATGCTGGACAGACTGTGCGAGCAGCAGCAGGCCATAGTGGAGTTTCAGCTGCAGCACGCACGGGTCAGTCGCACTACAGAACAGCACCACTTCACCACCAATGACTGGGCCTCCATGCGAGACCTGTGTGCCCTGTTGCGCTGTTTCGAGTACTCCACCAACATGGCCAGTGGCGATGACGCCGTTATCAGCGTTACAATACCACTTCTATGTCTCCTTGAGAAAACACTTAGGGCGATGATGGAAGAGGAGGTGGCCCAGGAGGAGGAGGAGGAGGAGGAAGAGGGGTCATTTTTAGCACTTTCAGGCCAGTCTCTTCGAAGTGACTCAGAGGGAGGTTTTTGGCAACAGCAGAGGCCAGGTACAAATGTGGCCAGCCAGGGCCCACTACTGGAGGACGAGGAGGACGAGGATGAGGAGGAGGTGGAGGAGGATGAGGATGAAGCATGGTCACAGCGGGGTGGCACCCAACGCAGCTCGGGTCCATCACTGGTGCGTGGCTGGGGGGAAAGGCAGGACGATGACGATACGCCTCCCACAGAGGACAGCTTGTCCTTACCCCTGGGCAGCCTGGCACACATGAGCGACTACATGCTGCAGTGCCTGCGCAACGACAGCAGAGTTGCCCACATTTTAACCTGTGCGGACTACTGGGTTGCCACCCTGCTGGATCCACGCTACAAAGACAATGTGCCCACCTTACTTCCTGCACTGGAGCGTGATAGGAAGATGCGCGAGTACAAGCGCACGTTGGTAGACGCGCTACTGAGAGCATTCCCAAATGTCACAGGGGAACAAGTGGAAGCCCAAGGCCAAGGCAGAGGAGGAGCAAGAGGTCGCCAAGGCAGCTGTGTCACGGCCAGCTCCTCTGAGGGCAGGGTTAGCATGGCAGAGATGTGGAAAACTTTTGTCAACACGCCACAGCTAACTGCACCACCACCTGATACGCAACGTGTTAGCAGGAGGCAACATTTCACTAACATGGTGGAACAGTACGTGTGCACACCCCTCCACGTACTGACTGATGGTTCGGCCCCATTCAACTTCTGGGTCTCTAAATTGTCCACGTGGCCAGAGCTAGCCTTTTATGCCTTGGAGGTGCTGGCCTGCCCGGCGGCCAGCGTTTTGTCTGAACGTGTATTCAGCACGGCAGGGGGCGTCATTACAGACAAACGCAGCCGCCTGTCTACAGCCAATGTGGACAAGCTGACGTTCATAAAAATGAACCAGGCATGGATCCCACAGGATCTGTCCATCCCTTGTCCAGATTAGACATTAACTACCTCCCCTTAACCATAAATTATTGGACTCCAGGGCACTTCCTCATTCAATCCTATTTTTATTTTCATTTTACCATTATATTGCGAGGCTACCCAAAGTTGAATGAACCTCTCCTGTGTCTGGGTGCCGGGGCCTAAATATCTGACAATGGACTGTTCCAATGTTGGGTGACGTGAAGCCTCATTCTCTGCTATGACATGCAGACTAATTCTCTGCTGACATGAAGACAGATTCTCTGTTACGGGACCTCTCTCCTCTGCCTGTGTGTGTGCTGGGCCTAAATATCTGACAATGGACTGTTACAGTGGTGGCTGACGTGAAGCCTGATTCTCTGCTATGACATGCAGACGGATTCTCTGCTGACATGAAGACAGATTCTCTGTTACGGGACCTCTCTCCTCTGCCTGGGTGCTGGGCCTAAATATATGCCAATGGACTGTTGCAGTGGTGGGTGACGTGAAGCCTCATTCTCTGCTATGACATGCAGACTGATTCTCTGCTGACATGAAGACAGATTCTCTGTTACGGGACCTCTCTCCTCTGCCTGTGTGTGTGCTGGGCCTAAATATATGACAGTGGACTGTTACAGTGGTGGCTGACGTGAAGCCTGATTCTCTGCTATGACATGCAGACTGATTCTCTGCTGACATGAAGCCAGATCCTCTGTTACGGGACCTCTCTCCTCTGCCTGGGTGCTGGGCCTAAATATATGCCAATGGACTGTTGCAGTGATGGCTGACGTGAAGCCTCATTCTCTGCTATGACATGCAGACTAATTCTCTGCTGACATGAAGCCAGATTCTCTGTTACGAGACCTCCCTCCTCTGCCTGGGTGCTGGGCCTAAATATATGCCAATGGACTGTTGCAGTGGTAGCTGACGTGAAGCCTCATTCTCTGCTATGACATGCAGACTGATTCTCTGCTGACATGAAGCCAGATTCTCTGTTACGGGACCTCTCTCCTCTGCCTGGGTGCTGGGCCTAAATATATGCCAATGGACTGTTGCAGTGGTGGCTGACGTGAAGCCTTATTCTCTGCTATGACATGCAGACTAATTCTCTGCTGACATGAAGCCAGATTCTCTGTTACGGGACCTCCCTCCTCTGCCTGGGTGCTGGGCCTAAATATATGCCAATGGACTGTTGCAGTGGTGGCTGACGTGAAGCCTCATTCTCTGCTATGACATGCAGACTAATTCTCTGCTGACATGAAGCCAGATTCTCTGTTACGGGACCTCTCTCCTCTGCCTGGGTGCTGGGCCTAAATTTTGAAAATGGACTCTTACAGTGGTGGGTGACGTGAAGCCAGATTCTCTGCTATGGGACCTCTCTCCAATTGATTTTGGTTAATTTTTATTTATTAATTTTTATTTTAATTCATTTCCCTATCCACATTTGTTTGCAGGGGATTTACCTACATGTTGCTGCCTTTTGCAGCCCTCTAGCTCTTTCCTGGGCTGTTTTACAGCCTTTTTAGTGCCGAAAAGTTTGGGTCCCCATTGACTTCAATGGGGTTCGGGTTCGGGACGAAGTTCGGATCGGGTTCGGATCCCGAACCCGAACATTTCCGGGATGTTCGGCCGAACTTCTCGAACCCGAACATCCAGGTGTTCGCTCAACTCTAATTGTAAACTTTGTAGTTTGCAATTGGTGGAACTGTAAGTAAACACACATATAACTGGTTCAGTATACAGTTCTAATCACTATATTAACAGTAGGAACATTATATAACTGTTTAAATGCCTATTTTGGCCTCTCTGCTTCCATAAAACACAGCTCTTAGTGGAGTGAATGTCTGTTCAGCTTCTCTCCTTTGGTGTAATGATTCTAGCAGCTCCTGCTAGAGGGATTTCCCGCACAGGCCTGTGTGTAAGGCTGGCTGTGATTGGTGAAAACTCTTGCTATGTGTGAGGCTGGCTGTGATTGGTCAAGACTCCTGCCCAGCAACAACAGTTTAACTCTATGCTTTCTGTTGTTTCTGCTGTGTCATTGAGCTTACCTTACATTATATAATTAATCTTAAAGGCATATTATCTTTTCTGCTTCTGTGAACACAAAATATAACAGTTATATGACATCCAAAACATGTCACAGTAAATAACTCTGCTTTTGTCTTTAACACATAAACATAGGAACTGTATTAAGGCTATTGGCAGGTTTAGCTGTATACACATATAAGCTATACTAGCAACCTAGGACAGGTCTTAGCTGGCCAGCTACACTCCCACCAAAATTACCTATAATTCTATGTTCTTAGTGGTAGGACTTGAACATGAATTTGAGGAATTTTCCATCAGGTTCTCAACTTCCAAGAGTCTTTTATCACTCTCAAGTAGAACAACTAACTTCTGTATAGGACGTTCCAACTTGAGTGGAGTAGTGAGACGTTTTCTTTTTTTTGTCAAGTTTTGAGTCTCCTATTTGTAACAACACTCTTCTTCATCCTTTTGAACTTCTAGAACTTTTTCATTTTCATTGACTTCTAGGTAAATCTTCTTTTTTCACTAACACTATGTCACCAACTTGGACATTTCTTCTGGGTGTTTGCCATTTACTTCTTAGCATAAGATTGGCTAAGTACTCTTTTCTCCATCTATTCCAAAGCTGATCTGATAGAAATTGAACTGGTGGTGGCTGTATGTAATCAGCTTTAAGGTGAAGTAGATGGTTGGGAGTTAAAGGGTCCAAACTTGTTGGATCGTTGATAATATCAACTGTAAGTGGACGACCGTTAACAATAGACATTACTTCATAGAACAAGGTCCTAAGTGAAGCATCATCTATTCTTCCGGCGTTCTTTTTCAACACTGAACTTAACACACTTCTTACAGTTCTGATTTGTCTTTCCCAAACTCCTCCTGTATGGCTTGCATGTGAAGCATTAATATGAAAATCACACTGTTTAGTAACCCAATTCGAGCAAACCAAGTGGTATTTGGAGGCAAGTTTGAAAGGTACTCTTGGTTTATTAGAAATCTAGGTGTAGGCTCCTAAACATTTTCATAAGTCTGAATTTGAGAGGAGGCGAGCAAGATTGGTATGAGTAGCAGAAGTTGGGATGGGAGAAGGGAGGGTGGGTGGTTAGGGTGGGGAGAATAAAATGCAAAAAGATGTATTTGAATGCGGACAACATGGAATATGATTGTATATCTCTTACGATGTATACCTACTGTATTATATGACTGTATGCCTCATACATCTGAATAAAGAAATGTTTAAAAAAATAAAATAAAAAATCACACTGTTTCTCTAACAAAAAAGTTACTTTTTCTTTATCAATCTCTTTTAGATCTTTCTTAAATTCATTCTTCGCTCCGACAAAATTAGATCCTTGGTCAGATCTAAGCTCTCTGACGGTACCTCTAGTGGCTATGAAACATCTCAAGGCGTTGACGAATGCGTTAGTTGACATATCTTCTAACATTTCCAGGTGAATTGCTCTGGAACTCAGACATGTAAATATTAGTCCATATCTCTTGTACTCCTTGCGGTTCTGTTTGGTATGAATGGGCCAAAACAATCCATTCCACTATAAAGAAATGGTGGTGATGGGTTTACACGATCTGCCGGTAAATCTGCCATTCTTTGTTCTTCTGTAGGTCTACGTGCCTTTCTGCAGACTACACATTTACTTATATACTTTGCTATAACTTTGATTTCTTTCACAATTAAGTAACCACCTTCTCTCAAACAGCTTTGGGTAAAGCTTCTTCCTTGATGCAAGGATTTGTTGTAGTAGTGATCAATAATCAATCTTGTGAAGGTAGAATTTTTGGGTAGAATTGCTGGATGCTTCACTCTGCTAGGTAACGATGCATTTTCTAGTCTCCCACCCTCCTTCAGTAACCATCCTGCAGAACAAGATTAAGCTTGTACAATGGGTGGTTGTTTGGAAGCCTTTTAGGTTCTTGTCCAAGTCTCTTCAACTGTTCACTGTAGAATCTCTGTTGAATGAGTCTTATGACTGTTTCTTCAGCTTTCATTCTTTCTTCTACATTCAACAATTCCTTCTTTCTGATTCTCTTTGCCAAACGTTGAATTCGAGCTACTACGTTTATGACCGTATTCCATTTTGAACATCTGGCTAGTCTTTCAAGTATGTAATCCTGACCCTTGGCAGCAGTGCTCAATGTTTGTACAACTTTTACTTCTGAATCACCCATAGACAATTCTGTGTAACCTTTACTGGGCGTGATTTCCTTTTCCTAAAGGAACTGTAGACCGGTGAACCAGTTTGAATTTTTCTATTCTGTTACATCCAGGCCTCTTGAAGCATGATCTGCTGGGTTATGCTTTGTGTGAATGTGATCCCAATGTTCCAGATTTGTTATTTCCCGAATTTTCTCTAATTTGTTGGCGACAAAGATATTGAATCTTCGAGCTTCGTTGTTTATCCTAGGACAACTTGTGAGTCTGTCCAAAAATATTCTTCATCTATTTTTAATTCCAATTTTTCTCTCAGGCTTACTGATCCTTACTGATCCTGCTGTCAGTTCAAGTCTTGGTATTGTCTGAATACTGGAAGGTGCAACTCTGGCCTTCCCTATAACCAGGGCACAGTGTATCTTCTCTTCTCCTATAATCCTGATGTAGGAGCACTGACCAGAACCATAACTACTGGCATCTGAGAAGTGATGAAGTTCTATTTTCTTGTACTTTCAGAAATCATGAGGTACAAAACATCTGGGTATCTGAACTTCTCTAAAGTTTTGCAAGTCTCTTATCCAACTCTTCACTTTGGCCTCAAATTTTCAGGTATGGACTTGTCCCATCCCAACTTCTGTCTGCATAATTCTTGTAGTATTTCTTTTGCTCTGATGATTACCGGGGCCAAGAATCCCAATGGATCATATATGGAAGCCACTGCAGAAAGAATGGTGCATCTAATTGCAACTTTCTCTTCAATAGATACTTCAAAGAAGAACTTGTCATTCTCTACATTCCATCCCAATCAAAGTACATTCTGACTGGAAGATAATCATAATTGAGATCTACATTCTTCATTGTTGCTGCACAGTCAGAGTCACTGATGTATTCCAGTACCTCTCTGTTTGAGATAAATGTGTGCAGGTTTCCTCTTGAGCATAACTTTTGGCTTTCTTTCACTAGTTTGAGTGCAGATTCTGTGGACTCTAGACTTATGAGACCATCATCTACATAAAAGTTTTTCTTCATATAATTTGCAGCTGATGGGCAATCCTTTTTATTCTGAATGGCCAGGTACATCATACCATATTTGGCGCAACCTGGAAACGATGCTGCTCAAAAACGTGTACTTTCATTCTGTATCCTGCTGGCTCTTTATCTGTATCTCCATCCTCCCACCATAGAAACCTCAGGAAGTCTCTATCTTCATTCTTCACATGAAACTGGTGGAACATCTTTTCAACGTCACACATGACCGCTACGGGATACTTTCTGAATCTACAGAGTACTTCCAGGCAGAGTGTTTGTAAGACCTGGTCCATTTAGTAGATGATCATTCAATGCAACACCATCGTACTTTACTGAGCAATCAAATACTACTCTAATCTTATCTAGTTAATTTGAGTGGTGGACACCTTGATCTGGGATCAGGATGTACCACACTTCTCCTTCTTTAGGTTGGTTATTAACTTTCTCTGCATGTCCTTCTTCGAGGATGCTTTCCATGAATTTCAAATAATCATTCTTGAGTTTGGGATCTCTTCCCATCCTTTTCTTTAAACATTTCAATCTTGTTAGGGCAAGATTTCTGTTATTTGGCAGACGAGGTCGTTCTCTAAAAGGTAAGGGCATTTCAAGATGACTTTGTTGATTCTGCTGAATACTTTCTTCTAGAGTGTGTATGAACTTTATGTCTTCCTGGGATACACTCTTTTCTTTAGAACTTATGTCTGCAAAGTCGGATTCAAGGCTCTTGATTACTTTTGCTGGACTTACAGTTGGTAACTCTTGGACAGATATTCGATGACACAATCCTGTCACCTGTCTTGAGTTTGCGATCTGCTGTTTTCCTCCAACAACACCCCATCCTAGATCAGTTTGAACAGCGTAGGGTTCCCCCTTTCCTCCTGTGATTACCTTTCGCTGTACCAAAGCTTCAGGACAATCGTAGCCTATCAACAGTCCAACACCAAACTCCTTCAGTGGGGATATTTCATGAGATATGACAGATAGGTGCTCCTATTCATTGGCTGTTTCACAGGTAAGTATGTGATCTCGATCTAGAGGTTTATCAGCTTTTGTATAAGCTGGAGGTGGATCTAATGTGCAGTTTAAAAGAAGTCCTCTAACTCTCAGTCCTTTGACCCTTTAACTGTTCACTAATGTGTCTCTCCCTGTCATTGTGGTGAGTTTGAGCTTCATTGGTTCTGTAGCCACTTGTAATTTCTTGCAGATTTATTGCTCAATGAAGGTGACGTCACTCTGGGCATCCAGTAGCGCATAGGCGTATACCTTCTTGTTCCTCCTTTTAGGATTTAAAATGCACACTGGTACAACCATTGAATGTGCTGTTGCTTTCTCCTTCCCTCACTCTGCAAGAGAATACCGATACTTTCTTTCCTTCCTCAGTATCTTTAGGTATTGAGGATTTATCTTTCTTTGGACGTTCTTCATGTAGTGGTGTAGGATGGGGTCCTGTACAAATGCTGCATGTGGCCTTTTTATTACACTCCTTAGTAACATGGCCTTTTCTTAGACAACCAAAACACAGTTGTTATCAAGTATAAACCTTTTCTTTTTATCTGGGGACTTCTCCTTTAATTGTTGGAACTTGTGTATGGGGTGGTTTTCTCCACAGAACATACATTTAAAAGGTAGTCTGATAATTTGTCAGTTCTGTCTCTCTACTGATCCCAGTAGTGACTTTGAACTTGCTCTAGTAGGTATCTGTACCTTTAGCTGCTGTGTTGGTTGCAAAGCTAGTTGCTCTGACACGTCTTATATCTCTCACAGGCCTTTATTCTAAGGATTTTAAGACATAAGATGATGTTACTGGATTACATGCTATCCGTGCTTCCTCATTGAAAAACTAAGAGAACTCTTTAAAACTTGGGAAGTTCTTACCTAGATCTAATTGTTTAGTCACATAGCGATTCCATCTAGAAGCCACTTCTTCAGGTAGCTTAGTTAGCACACTTTGGTTTTCTAGATAGTCGTTCAGTACTTCCAGTCCTTGAACACGTGGGATGGCATTGCTGCATGCTTGCAGGAAGTCACCATACTTTTGGAGTCTGAAACGTTCTTTAGGACCTATTTTAGGCCAGCTATTCAGTTTCTCTCTAAAGACTCTTTGCACTAAGAAAGGATGACCATATCTTGCATTCAATTTTTCCCAAGTTTGCTTGTAGGCTTCTTCGTCTTTTCTATAGAAGTTACCATCAAGAACTTCCTTGGCTTTTCCACCAACATATCTCTGAAGGTAGAATAACTTTTCAACTGGACTGAACCAATAATGCTTAATGATCATTTCAAAGCTTGCCTTCCACTCTATGAACTTCAGTACTTCTCCTGAAAATACAGTAGGTTCCAGAACAGGAAGTCTAGCTAGGACTGTTCTCTGTGGTCTTGCTGGAACAATGGTTGTAACATTCTCCTGACCGTTGCAGTGACATCTCGGAATAGAATCATCCAGTTCTATTTTCTCATTTAGTTCTGAATTAGGTGAGTCCCTTTCTTCATTTTTTTCCGTTAGAGATAGAAGGTAAGGTCACACACCTTTTTCCTAACAGTGGACTAGGTCTCTCTGTCTTTCTGAGCAGGGATGGAAGGATAATTACTTATTTCCTCACTAAGTGCTGGAGATTTCCTTCCATTCTCCTGGGCGTATGGAGGAAAATAGGAGTCTGTTTCTTCACTTAGTACAGATTTGAACATAAGACTACTCTGATTCATATCCTCTTTGTGTACTCTAAGTCTGGCTTCTATGATCTTAACTTTTTTGCCTTTCCAGACTTTTCATCTGTTGGCGCTGTGCCTCGATTTCAGCTTCATTTTCAGCCACCAGTTGGCACTGCACGTCAATGGCAGCTTCCATCTCAATTTCTGCTATCTTGACAGCAAGTTGTTTAGCTAATTCCTTTCTTTTGGCTGAAGTACTTGAGGACTCTGATATGTGGGTGGCACTTCTGCTAGCGAAGGAAGTCACACTTGAGATTGTGGTTCAACCTAAGAACCTAGCATAGTCTCTCATAAAGAGCTCGTTCATTCTCCTTCTTGCTTTAACTTCATCATAGTTTTCTGCAGATGATAGTTCTCTCATGAGCTTTACCAAATCTTTAGTGACTGCAGTACATGTGTCCATGTTCCTTACAATGTCCCGGGAAGGTGTCGTAAGCGACCGCAGGTTGACATATGCTGCCATAAGCTCTGATTCAGATTCTTCTACCGTCTCTACAATATCACTCAAGTTCCCATTTATACTTTCTTGTTTTAACTTTCCACGAATACCTTTAATGTATAATTTCCACTTCTCATACATTCTGGCAAACTTTTTTCTTTTAATGCTGCTTCTTGCTCCAAATTTCCCAGCATCTTGGGGTCAGTTTTCTGGCACGTGATGAATGTCTTAGTTCATCTGTTTAGGCTATATTTGTTTGAGGCAAGACTAATGCTGCATCAGAATCTTCAACCTCAGACAGGTTCTTTTGCTCTTTACCTTCTACTCTATTTATCTTTGTATCCTCTAACAGTGGCATGGTAATACTAGGCTCAGATATTTTATTTTAAATGCTCTAACAATCAATACGAATATTAAAGGACCTTTCACTTTAAATGCAATATTGACAAATGCAGAAATAAATGACTTTCACTTTAAATGCAATAGCAATATATGCAGGCAATAAATGACTTTCACTTTAAGTACTTTAGAGTCCGTGTACTACAAACTGTCCTTTGTTTTACTTTATTCCTAAACACAAAAATGTCTCTTTATGCCAAAGCCTATATGCAATGATAAGTAATAAAGGAAAGCTCTGACCTTATTCTGAAGAGCAGGATACTGCAATCTGAAGGTTGCAGCAAACAAATGTCTGTCTTAAAGGAGACTTGTCTTTTCTTAATGCGATGCGATGCTCTGTGCTGAGTTGAGGTGCTCTGCGCTGAGTTGCGATGCTCTGTGCAGACTTGCGATGCTCTGGGCAGACTTGCGATGCTCTGGGCAGACTTGCGATGCTCTGCGATGATTTGCGATGAACTGTGCTGACTTGCGATAATCTGTGCTTAGATACGTTGTCTTGTGATGCGCTGGCTTGTATACGATGCTGCAGGCTTTGGGCCTAGTGGCGGGAAACTAGCTGGCTGCCGTACGTGGTTTCTCAGTGGATAGCGGTGCTGGCACTCTAGAGACTTTGGCCTCCCACCATGCGTCTCTTTCTCTCTCTAGGGATCGCAGGAGGGTTGGCGCTCTTTCTCTGACTATTTTGCCTTTGCTGTTCTGCCACTTTAGGAGTCGGCTGCAGTTTGGCTAATCCACACATTCTATGGCCTCTATGGTAGCTCCGCTGAGGTGTCTTTGCTTGCTCACTCAGGAATCAGTTGCTGCGCAGCTGTATATGCTGGCGCTCCGATGCTCTAATGTGATTTTTTTCTGTGCAAGTTGAGGAGCGCTATCACTTCACCCTCTGAGGGTAATAGTTCCACTGTGGCAGGCGCAGCACTATGAATCGCCTTTTGCGCTGTGGCATTAGAATAATTTTGATATCTCTGACTTTTAGTCTAACCAGACTGTCTATTACTCTTCTATGGAAACAGTAGGTTTAAAGAGCACACCAAATGCTTGAAATAACTTCTTTATTAACTTCAACTTTTCTTCATATAACACTGCCGCCTCCGCAGCAGATAGTCCATGTACAAAACACGTGTTAAAAAGATATCGCAAAATGGCGGTATGCATAAGATAGTGGTTCAACTGTTCAATCTTGTCATTCAACATAAAATGGTGGATATATTTCTCTCTTCAGTATCTGTACTCTCACTTTAGGTTATTTAAGCACTTTATCATCTCTCTGAGAGGTATATCTGAGGTCTAACTAATAGTTCACTTGCTCAATTTGGTCGCAATTTGCAGTATTCAGTAACTATTTGCAGATTGGTTGAGTATGATCTGGTATGGTTGTTTGCAATTTGGATTGCAATATGGAATTTGAATTTGGATTGTAAACTTTGTAGTTTGCAATTGGTGGAACTGTAAGTAAACACCAGTAGGAACATTATATAACTGTTTTAAATACCTATTTTGGCCTCTCTGCTTCCATAAAACACAGCTCTTAGTGGAGTGAATGTCTGTTTAGCTTCTCTCTCTGGTGAATAATGATTCCAGCAGCTCCTGCTAGGGGGATTTCCCACATAGGCTGTGTGTGAGGCTGGCTATGATTGGTCAAGACTCCTGCCCAGCAACAACAGTTTAACTCTATGCTTTCTGTTGTTTCTGCTGTGTCATTGAGCTTACCTTATATTATATAATGAATCTTAAAAGCACATTATCTTTTCTGCTTCTGTGAACACAATATATTTAACAGTTATATGACAGGCTGCCTGGAAAGCATTGTGGAGAAGCCTGCCAGATGGGGCCCCAGCTAAGGTAAAGCGATCCAAAACATGGCCAGTCAAAGGTGCAAAGTGTGTACAGAGCAGTCTTAAGGGGACAGAGAAGTATGGATGGGACAGAGAAGTCTGGAGAAGGACAAAGGAGTTTGGAGAGAAACAGAGGGGTGTGGAGGGAAAGAGGATACTGGAGGAGGACAAAGAAATGTGGAAAAGAGCAGAGGGGTCTGGAGGAGACAGAGGAGTCTGGAGGAGAACAAAGGAATCTGGAGGAGGAGAGAGGGGTCTGCGGGTGACAGGAGTCTGGAGAGAAAGAGGAGACTGGAAGAAAAGAAGAGACTGGAGGAGGACAAAGGAGTCAGGAGATGAACAGAGGAATCTGGAGGACAAAGGAATTTGGAGAGGAAAAGAGGGGTCTGGAGGAGACAGAGGAGTCTGGAGGAGGACAGAGGGGTCTGGAGGAGGACAGAGGGATCTGAAGGAGGATAGAGGAGTCTGGAGGTTAAAGAGGAGACTGGAAGAGGACAAAGTTGTCTGGAGAGGAACCAAGGGGTTTGGAGGGACAGAGGAGTCTGGAGGGGACAGAGGAGTCTGGAGGGGACAGAGGAGTCTGGAGGGGACAGAGAAGTCAGGAGGGGACAGAGGGGTCTCATCACTGAAACGTCCTGCACATTCAGCTGGCAGCTATTGAAGATGTATCATCACTATTGCTGTGATCAATCCTGTTATCATTGTCTCCAGGAGTTGAAAACTGATCTTCATATCTCACATACAATTTTTCACGTCCATCACACATGACCCCAGGAGCTCACAATTTAATCTCACACTATGACCAAGTGTGGGAGAAAGCCGGAGAAGCTGGAAACGATTGACTAATGTAGATGTTAGCATCATATCTGGAACCCAGTGCTACAAGACACCACTGCTAATCAGTGCGCCGTATTGTTAGCTCCTAGCGATAGTGATGATGGGAGTGATCCATTATGTAAGATACAGACGTTAGATTGAGAGCTCCTGGGGATGATGATGAGTGATCCACGAATGATGAGAGTAATGTATTTAGGGAAGTTTAGATTGTGAGCTTTTGGGGTCAGGTCACAGGAGTTATAGAAGTACATACCTGGGGAAAATGTCACCTGTATGAAATATTGGGGATAAATAGCTGAACCCTGGGGGTGATGTGTAGGTGAGGAGTGTCTGAGGAGGACATGGTGATCAGCAGAGCCTGTGAAGTCAGAGCCTCCTCATATCCTCCTCTCCGTCCACCCCCTCCTGCTAATGAGCTGAGAGTCAAATACTAATCCAGACCTCAGTCATCACCAGGAGGGAGCGGAGACGCAGCCATGAGTGAGTATAATCCCAGCAGCACTATGATGGGGACTGTACTCTGTGCATAAGCTTCAACGCTGATCTCAAGAGCTAACTATCTAGCTCAGTGGTGGCTAATGTATGGCACGGGTGCCATAGGCAGCAGATCAGAGCCCTCTCTGTAGGCAGAGCAGGGCGCACTATGTACAGCATAGGCAGAGCAGGGCGCACTATGTACAGCACAGGCAGCGCAGGGCGCACTATGTACAGCACAGGCAGCGCAGGAAGCACTATGTACAGCACAGGCAGTGCAGGGCACACTATGTACGGCACAGGCAGTGCAGGAAGCACTATGTACGGCACAGGCAGCGCAGGGTGCACTATGTACAGCACAGGCAGCGCAGGGCGCACTATGTACAGCACAGGCAGCGCAGGAAGCACTATGTACAGCACAGGCAGTGCAGGGCGCACTATGTACGGCACAGGCAGCGCAGGGCGCACTATGTACGGCACAGGCAGCGCAGGGTGCACTATGTACAGCACAGGCAGCGCAGGGCGCCCTATGTACGGCACAGGCAGTGCAGGGCACACTATGTACGGCAGAGGCAGCGCAGGGCGCACTATGTACAGCACAGGCAGCGCAGGGTGCACTATGTACAGCACAGGAAGCGCAGGGCGCACTATGTACAGCACAGGCAGAGCGGGGCGCACTATGTACAGCAAAGGCAGCGCAGGGCGCACACTATGTACGGCACAGGCAGCGCAGGGCGCATTATGTACGGCACAGGCAGTGCAGGGCGCACTATGTACAGCACAGGCAGTGCAGGGCACACTATGTACAGCACAGGCAGTGCAGGGCACACTATGTACAGCACAGGCAGCGCAGGGTGCACTATGTACAGCACAGGCAGCGCAGGGTGCACTATGTACAGCACAGGCAGCGCAGGGCACACTATGTACAGCACAGGCAGCGCAGGAAGCACTATGTACAGCACAGGCAGCGCAGGAAGGACTATGTACAGCACAGGCAGCGCAGGAAGCACTATGTACAGCATGAGCAGCGCAGGGTGCACTATGTACAGCACAGGCAATGCAGGGCGCACTATGTACAGCACAGGCAGCGCAGGAAGCACTATGTACAGCACAGGCAGCGCATGGTGCACTATGAACAGTACAGGCAGCGCAGGAAGTGAGTAAGGTGGGTCCTATAGAAAAGGAAGACTATGGAGAAGGAGTGAGTAAGGTGGGTCCTAAAGAGAAGGATTCTCATTCTTTTTCCCACTATTACTCTCTTGGTCTTTTTTTTATTACTTTTACTCTCTTTCTTTTGTTGTCTCTTTTCCTCTCTATTTCTCTTTTTAAACACTATATGTTTTTCTCCTACTCTCTTTCTCTCACTCTTACTCTTACTCTCTCACTCTCTGTAATTCCTTCTCTCTCTCTCTCTCTCTCTCTCTCTCTCTCTGTTTTTCTCTTTATTTATAATTTTTTTTTTTCTTGCTCTTTTTTTTCTACTTTCTGGTCTCTTACATTCTATCTTTTTAACTTTTCCCTCTCTTTCTCTTTTTTTCTTCTCTTTCTTTATCATTTTCTTTTTATCTTTTCTCTCTATTGCCCTCTCTACCTCTTTTTATATTTTTCTTACTTTCTCTGTATATTTATTTTCCTCTCTCTCTCTCTTTCTCTCTTTGTATCGCTCTCTCTCTCTTTCTAACTCCTTCCTTTGCTTTCTCTCTGTCTTTCTCATTTTTCTCTATTTCTTAATCACTCTCATTCTGTATTTCTCTCCTTCTTTTTTCTCTTTTCTTCTATCTTTATCTCTTTTACTGATTCTCCTTTCTGATTCTCAAGATAAGACACCCGCCTCTCTCTTTAAATCTTTATTTGTCTCCTTTCCCTCTCTTTCATTCTCATTTCCCAGTTTTTCTTTCTTTCTTTCCCTTTCTCTTGCTGTCTCCAAATTTATCTTTCTTTCTTGCTCTCTATTTCCATTTGTTTCTTTCTTTTCTCATTTTTTCTCTTTTATTTTCTCTTGCTTTCTCTCTTTCTTGTTTTTCTCTTTCACTCTTTTTCACTAGCTTTGTGGATGTGCGATCCAGTTCTGTTTTTCTCCCCTTAATATATTTCTCTTTTTCACTATATTTGCCTCTCTCTCTCTTTCGCTATATTTGCTTTTCTTTCTCTCTCTCTCTCTTTCTCTCTTTTGATTTCTCTCTCTCTCTGTTTTTCACTATATTTGCCTTTCTCTTTCTTTCTCTTTCTTTCTTTTTCTTACTCTGTTTCTCTCTCTTTCTTTCTCTCTCCCTTTTTTGATCTCTCTCTCCATCTTACTCATACATGGTATTGATTTCTCTCTCTCTCTCCGTCAGTTTTTCACTATATTTGCCTTTCTCTCTCTTTCTTTCTCTCTTTCTTTCTTTTTCTTACTCTTTTTCTCTCTTTCTTTCTCTCTCCCTCTTTTGATCTTTCTCTCTCCTTCTTACTCATACGTGGTATATATCTTTCTTTCTCTCTTTCTTTTTCTTTCTCTCTCTTTCTTGCTTTTTTCTTTCTTTTTCTTACTCTCTTTCGCTCTTTTTTCTTTCCTTCTCTCTCCCTCTTTTGATGTTTCTCTCCTTTCTCTCTTACTCATACGTGGTATATATCTTTTTTTCTTTCTCTCTCTTTCTTTCTCTCTTTCTCTCTCTCTCTTTTCTCTCTTTTTTTCTCTTTCTTTTTCTTTCTCTGTCTCTTTCTTTCTCTCTTTCTTTCTTTTTCTTACTCTCTTTCTTTATTTTTCTTACTCTCTCTTTCTTTCTCTCTCCCTCTTTTGATCTTTCTCTCTCCTTCTTCCTCATACGTGGTATATCTCTTTCTTTCTCTCTTTCTTTTTCTCTCTCTTTTTCTTTCTCTCTTTTTCTCTCTCTTGCTTTTTTCTTTCTTTTTCTTTTCTTACTCTCTTTCGCTCTTTTTTGCTTTCCTTCTCTCTCCCTCTTTTGATGTTTCTCTCCTTTCTCTCTTCCTCATATGTGGTATATCTCTTTCTTTCTTTCTTTTTCTTACTCTCTTTCGCTCTCTTTCTTTCTTTCTTTCTCCCTCTTTTGATCTTTCTCTCTAATTCTTCCTCATATGTGGTATATCTCTTTCTTTATCTCTTTCTATCTTTCTTTTTCTTACTCTTTTTCTTTCTCTCTCCCTCTTTTGATCTTTCTCTCTAATTCTTCCTCATACGTGGTATATCTCTTTCTTTCTTTTTTTCTTTCTTTCTGTCTTTCTCTCTCTCTCTCTCTTTCTCTCTTTATCTTTCTCTCTTTCTTTCTCTCTCCCTCTTTTGATCTTTCTGTCTTCTTCTTCCTCATATGTGGTATATCTCTTTCTTTCTTTCTTTCTCTCTCTCTCTCTTTCTTTCTTTCTCCCTCTTTCTCTCTTTCTTTCTCCCTCTTTCTTTCTCTCTTTCTTTCTCCCTCTTTCTTTCTCTCTTTCTTTCTCCCTCTTTTGATCTTTCTCTCTCTCGATCTTTATCTCTCCTTCTTCCGCATACGTGGTATATCTCTTTCTTTCTGTCTTTCTCTCTCTCTCTCTCTCTCTTTCTTTCTTTCTCTCTTTCTTTCTCTCTTTATCTTTCTCTCTCTCTTTCTCCCTCTTTTGATCTTTATCTCTCCTTCTTCCGCATTCGCGGTATATCAGTGTCTCTTTAATCATTTCCCCCCGTGGTTGTTCACCTTGCTGTATGGATATGTCTTCACACTCATTTTACACAAGATAAGACTCTGCACCTGGACACTAATTGGCGGTGATATTTGACTGCTATATATAGACAACGTTATCAATAGAGGCGAGGTGAAATATTATTATCCTCACACCGCTATTGATTATGTGATTAGCGCGCACTCCTCCCTCTACGCGCCGTGTCAATAACTCGAGCCTGAGGGGACATTCTGATGACAACATTTCCTGCTGTGACGCCCGTCGGGTGCAGCGCCGTCCCGGAGAACCATCATATACGCTGAGCTCCACATTACAATGTTGTGTTTGATGAGGTCCCCAGGACAACACTGCCCAATATGGAAATCTTCAGAACCTGCCATAGGTTTTAAGCCTGTAACATGACCGCATATGGGTACGGCCATCACCTCCTGAGATAGTCAAACACAGCGCCTCCTTCTGTACAGGAGAAGTAAGACAGGGTGCCTTGGAATGACCAGAGATGAGTGAGTATCAGAGGCTGACACAGCCCTGGCACTTTGCTGGTCTTTCACCTCTTAACTCTTGTACAGGAATCTGGACTTTCTACAGGGAAGCGACCAGGCTTCTACCTCCTGGGATAGTCCTAGTGTAGTTGGCAGCTGACCCACTGAGGTCAGGGACTATGGTGCAAGCATATCCCATCATAACCAGAGGTACAGTCTGAACAGTCGCTGAGGCTTGAATGCAGGTCACTATATCCGGACTGCACACTGATAGGATAGATGAATGGAGCCACAGGATAAACCGCCTGGGTGGTAGGGAAGACACAGGCAGGGCTGCTGTAGTACCCCAGACCATGGCTAACTACGATTGGGTTCTTGAATTGTTGCATTTTATGTTTTATATGTAATGTATTTTACATGTGCCATGCCATCTAATCCAGCAGAGGGGGTAATGACTGAGGGGGCGAGAGAGGTCTTGTCCTAATAGTGGAGGAGTCGGAAAGTAGCTCGTAGAGCAGCAACTATGTATGAGGTGCTGATGATGATGGGTCACGCTATGTACAAGGTGCTGATGATGATGGGTCACGCTATGTACAAGGTGCTGATGATGATGGGTCACGCTATGTACAAGGCGCTGATGATGATGGGTCACGCTATGTACAAGGCGCTGATGATGATGAGTCACACTGTGTGTGAGGGGCTGATGATGATGAGTCACACTGTGTGTGAGGGGCTGATGATGATGGGTCACACTGTGTATGAGGTGCTGATGATGATGGGTCACACTGTGTATGAGGCGCTGATGACAGTGGGACATTATCTATGAGGCGCTGATGGCGGCGGTCAGACTATATATGAGGCACTGATGACGGTGGGTCACACTATGAATGAGGCGCTAAAAACAGTGGGTCACACTATGTATGAGGCGCTGATGACGGCGGTCACACTATGTATGAGGCACTGATAACGGCGGTCACACTATGTATGAGGCACTGATAACGGCAGTCACACTATGTATGAGGCACTGATAACGGCGGTCACACTATGTATGAGGCACTGATAACGGCGGTCACACTATGTATGAGGCACTGATAACGGCAGTCACACTATGTATGAGGCACTGATAACGGCAGTCACACTATGTATGAGGCACTGATAACGGCAGTCACACTATGTATGAGGCACTGATAACGGCAGTCACACTATGTATGAGGCACTGATAACGGCAGTCACACTATGTATGAGGCACTGATAACGGCAGTCACACTATGTATGAGGCACTGATAACGGCAGTCACACTATGTATGAGGCACTGATAACGGCAGTCACACTATGTATGAGGCACTGATAACGGCAGTCACACTATGTATGAGGCACTGATAACGGCAGTCACACTATGTATGAGGCACTGATAACGGCAGTCACACTATGTATGAGGCACTGATAACGGCAGTCACACTATGTATGAGGCGCTGATAACGGCAGTCACACTATGTATGAGGCGCTGATGATGGCAGTCACACTATGTATGAGGCGCTGATGACGGCAGTCACACTATGTATGAGGCGCTGATAACGGCAGTCACACTATGTATGAGGCGCTGATGACGGCGGTCACACTATGTATGAGGCACTGATGACGGCGGTCAAACTATGTATGAGGCACTGATGACAGCAGTATCACTATGTATGAGGCGCTGATAACGGCGGTCACACTACGTATAATGCGCTGATGACGGTGGTCACACTACATTGGTGTGACCCCCACCCCCTACATTGACCTCTTACACCTCCATTAACCCTTTATGTGCCAATCACAGTGCAGCTTTCAGAAGAATAAGACATGAAAGCTGCCCTGTGGTTGGTTGCCATGGGCAAAGAACATAATTTTATCCTGCCTCATGGAGTCATCAGAACCTTGAAAGTCCACATGTGACAGGTCCACATCATGAATACATGATGTTCTCTGAAGAAAGCAAAATGTCCAGTCCACCTAGTAATGGAGGGACGGACGAGAAGTCTGTCAGGAGCCCGGCAGAGCTCCACCAGATACTGTACATCAGACCATATACTATAATGGAAACACCTAGGTGGAGTCATTTCCTCAAAAAGAAAAAAACACTAGTCAAGGTAGATATTAGTCTTGGTTTACGTCCTGGGGGGCTAGAGAAGACTACTTCCAATTACAAAGGGGTGTCCAGCCTTCACATTACACTTTTTGGGCTCTGCTGATGGCTAGGATAGTTTCCTAAAATCTACAGACAGAGCTGGGGGACGGACGGATCCCATGTACAAAGGTTTAACCATGATGTGATCTCTTCCAGGCAGCCCACCACAGCTTAATAGCACGGACACACATCACGCCAACATCTCCACCCTGGAGTTCATCTTCATCTGCTTTCCAGAAATCCACACCTGGGATATTTCTGGTATTCTGCTGTTCTTCCTTCTGGTGGCCCTTATCTCCAATATCTTGTTGCTAGTAGTGATTGTCATAGAGCCCAGGCTCCATCATCCCATGTACTACTTCCTGGCAATGCTCGCGGTGATGGATATTTGTCTCAGCACTGTCGCCACACCCAAGATTCTGATGATGCTGTGGACAGGCAATACGAATGTGACCGCCAGCTCCTGTTTCACCCAAATGTTCTTCACTATTATGTTTTCAGCTGGAGAATCTTCCATATTCCTAGTCATGGCTTATGACCGCTATGTGGCCATTTGTAATCCTCTCCACTACCCTTCCATCATCACGAAACAATTTGTGGCCAAAGTTTGCATGTTCATTGTGGTCAGAAACATGGCTGTGGCCTTGCCTATGCCTCTGCTGGCGGTAAATCTAGATTACTGCTCTAGCCGAGAGATTCTTCATTGTTATTGTGAGAACATGTCTGTAGAGAAACTGTCCTGCAGTGACAATACTTCCAGCAGCATCTACGGCCTGGTGATCTTCATCGTGGTTGGCGGCAGCGACGTTCTGCTCATCATCATATCATATTCTGTCATCCTACAAACAGTGGTGGTGGCTCGTTCCTTCAGCGCTGCCTCCAAAGCTTTCCGTACATGCGGTTCTCACCTCATCGTCATCTGCATGTTTTACATTACAATTGCCACCACAATGGTCTCAAATCGAGCAGTCAAGGAGATTCCCAGACCAGTGCATGTTGTTCTGTCTCTTCTCCATCATCTCCTGTCACCAGCTCTGAACCCAGTCGTGTACGGTGTCCTGACCAAGGAGATCCGACATGCTATACAAAGAATGCTGGGGAAGATGAAAATTCATCCATAAGGACAAATCCACTACTTGATGCAAATTGTACATTTGCGACGCACGGCAACAGCCCCGCGCCCCTAAAGCAAATGTTTTTCGTGATGCCAGTTGCAGTGAAGCAACAAGGGCATAGGGCCCCTTTTAGGGATGTAGTCGATGGTACCCAGGTGTAGGAATGCCAAAGGGGTGTAGGGTGGCCGAAATGTCCCTTAATGTTGGTGCACATGTCATGGTGCTCCTACCTGGATACGCTGGACCCCAGGCGTTGTTGTCCGAAGCAGAGCAAATAGGGGCAATAATCGAGGGATTTGAAGAAATAAATTGACTCCAGACCTTGTGATGAAGTTTAATAACAGCTTTACTTGAATAAACGTTTCTCCAACAGTCTCAGGCTTTGTCTTGGTTCCCAGCAGGCTTAGCATTAACTCTGGCAGGCAAACAAGCTCAACTCTGCTACATATGTTGCTCTCTGGCACTGCTATGCTGACAAGCTTGCTGTATAACTTTGCTTCGTTCTTTATGCTGCAACGTCTCTCTGTAGTCTGTCTCTAGATTCATACCAGGGAATCTATACCTCCTGACTTCAGAGACTTCAGACTGGCCTCTGTGTCCAGCGGAGCTGAAGGTGCTCTAGCTGGCTTAGGCAGGACATGTCCAGCAGGGACGTGGACCTTCTTCCTTCCCCAAGCAGGGAGTACTCTCCACTGACCTCTAACTAAACTCCTCCTTAGAGGGAGAGAAGAGAATGGAAAGAAGGTTCCATCCTCTACAAATGTAACTCTGTCATGCTTGCTGCCACCTTCTGGTGAACCAGGTGCATTACATTAACAATAACAGTTACATAGGAATAGCAATGCACATTGTATAGGACCTGCAATAAATGCATAAGATGACACTGTGTTAGCCCATAGGAGACAGTAGCGGGGTGTGGAGTGGTAATGGCACTCTGGGTCATTTATAACACATAACATGAATCTAGACGCTTCGAGAGGAAGCTGTGGAGAAGAGGAAACTTCAGGAACTTTTACTCTTGATAAGTGTTGAGCGAGCATGCTCGGCCGAATACTTTGGGTGCTTGAGTACAATTTAATACAATGAAAGTCAATGGGAGACCCGAGCATCAAACCAGGCACCCCCTGCTCTGAAGAAGAGAGGGTGTCTGGTTCACAAAAAAAAAGGTTAGAAATTGATGGAAACCCCATCAAAATGGTTTGGAAACAGCATTAATAGGATGGCTGGATGCTTCTTGGACTCCTATTATGTACGACATACAATAGACAACAACACAAAGGCTATATGCCAAAAGCCAGGTATATGCAGCCATCAATCTATCCATGAGACAGATACAGTCAGCACACCTTACAATGGCAGCCATGTGCACTGAGACATTCCAAACCAGCTCTCATCTGACTTAGAACCAGTATGCCTCAAAGGTACTTCACATCTGTTAGATGGCTTGGGTGGACCTGCGCACCTAGATCAATATCATTAGGGTGACAAAAAGTTTTCTGATTGTCCTAACATAATATTCAATAACCTTTCTATACAGTTTTGTCATGTAAAAACTCATTTGCATAAACATGGACCTATGTTGTAGGTCAGCTTTAAAGGGGCAGGGCGCTGTGGATGACACTGTTAAGGGAGCGGAGTGCTGTGGAGGTCACAGTTCAGGGGGCAGGTAGGGTGGCCAATCAGGCAACCCTCAAAAGACAGTGCTGCTGTCTGAGAGTGAGCTGTTCAAAAGGACATCCCTGAGTGAGATATTCCCAAAAAATGCATTAGCCAATAGAAGCCTGGTCACATGTCCCTTATCAGCCAATAGAAGCTCGCAGGCCCTTAGTCTCCACATACACAGTTTTACTCTAGATTTCCATAACAACCCAGACATTTTTCTTCACTGCTGTAGGTCAGCTTTAAAGGGGCAGATCGCTGTAGAGGTCACTGTTATAGTGGATACTGATAATATCTTTTAATGACACACACAAACATGAAATAGATGAAATATACCCAGTGTGAAGCCGGGTCCTTCTGCTAGTAGTTCATATAAATAAGTGATGATATGAATAGAATGGGAGGCATTACAGAATTACGGAGGATGGAGGTCGTGTGTAGGTCCCATGACGGTATTCCAATCACGTGTCTGTGCTCGTCGTCATAAGGACATGATGATGGAGAGCCCTAGTACCACTGCTCCTGCTTTGGTGGGTCACGTTGCTTGAAGGATCACGAGCTGTTGTCCACGCGTCAGTGGAAATGCCATGGAAAAGAGTCGCTATGGTATAATGCTACGACCGCTGCTTGCCATCACATCCTGTAGGTGACCACAGAGCAGGGTCACTCATAGGTGGTCATTGACTTGGTAAGCACTGGTCACATAATTCAGATGCTAAAAGCGCTTATGGAGTAAAAATGAAATATAATAAAGCGAATTAGACTGTATTATAAAAAACATCATAAAGATAGGGGCTGGCGAGCTATGAACATGGGGTATGAACATGTCCACGATTGGCAATGATTGTACAGAAAAATAATATACGGGATCGAGAGAGGATAAAACAACAGGTGGCGCAGAGAGCTGGACAGCACAGTCAAAGGGCATTCGCATCAGCCTCATTCAGGCCGCGTGGAATTAAGGTGTTCAGATCCAGGACATCTCTCTTCTCTTGAGTTTGTATTCCTTTACGGAGATGTTCTGGTATTAGTTTGATAGATACAATTTAAAGCCACCGTAGCTGCCCCCATGGTATTCCACCTCATGGCGGGGTATGCCATGTTTCTCGTATTTTTTCTTTATATTAGACCTGTGCTTATTTTATCTGTGTCTCAGTTAGTGGCTTCTGTGGCCCTCATGTTGGAGTCCGCAAGGGCATTCCAAGATGTCCACTAAACCATTTCCCACAGCTCTACAGTGAATAGCGAGGAAACATCGGCGCGCTCTGTATAACTCTGCGTAACTCCAAGGGGGAGGTCAACTTCTATTTGGCAAGGAGACATTGGATTTATCGGACACTCTCCATCCAAACTCCAGAACATCTGAACTGATTTCCATAAATCCTCCCCCCTCTCCCGGGAGGACATTACCTTAGGTAGACGGTTTACTTATTTAATACCATTCTGCTGCTCCCTTTACATAGTTTAAACAGTGTTTTCTTCAGATCTTCATTATCACACAGAGGTCTCTACTAGTGGTTGTAGTCCTTCTATCCACATGGTTCGTAGATGCATCCTCCTGGGCCTCCACCTCTGTAGATGTCAGGGGATTAGATTGTTCTGAGGAAGCAGAACGTCTGGATCATTTTTTTATGGTATTTATTTCATGGTACGTTCAGCCCTTATTAAAGAAATCCCCCTTCATCTGACTGATTGGCTAAAAGTATGTGAACCCTTGACCATAACACTTATATGACCTTGTTGGACATCCTGTCCTACAACTATGGAGGCATGAAACCGAGCGTGAACAAGATACTGCCCTGACTGTGATACTGACAATGACCATGACATTGAATGTACCTCAACACTGATCCTGATACTGAAAATGACTCAGAGCCTTATACTAAAGCTTATACTGACCCCCATACTGAGCCTGATACTAACACTGATAATGACCCCCATACTGAGCCTGATAATGACCACCATACTGAGCCTGACAGTGACCCCCATACTGAGCCTGACACTGACCCCCATACTGAGCCTGACACTGACCCCCATACTGAGCCTGACACTGACCCCCATACTGAGCCTGACACTGACCCCCATACTGAGCCTGACACTGACCCCCATACTGAGCCTGACACTGACCCCCATACTGAGCCTGACACTGACCCCCATACTGAGCCTGACACTGAGCCTGACACTAACCCCCATACTGAGCCTGACACTGACCACATACTGAGCATGATACTGACCACCATACTGAGCCTGATACTGACCACCATACTGAGCCTGATACTAACACTGATAATGACCCCCATACTGAGCCTGACACTGACCACATACTGAGCATGATACTGACCACCATACTGAGCCTGATACTGACCACCATACTGAGCCTGATACTAACACTGATAATGACCCCCATACTGAGCCTGACACTGACCACATACTGAGCATGATACTGACCACCATACTGAGCCTGATACTGACCACCATACTGAGCCTGATACTGACCACCATACTGAGCCTGATACTGACCACCATACTGAGCCTGATACTGACCACCATACTGAGCCTGATACTGACCACCATTCTGACCACCATACTGAGCCTGATACTGACCACCATACTGAGCCTGATACTGACCACCATACTGAGCCTGATACTGACCACCATTCTGACCACCATACTGAGCCTGATACTGACCACCATACTGAGCCTGATACTGACCCCCATACTGAGCCTGGCACTGACCACCATACTGAGTCTAAAAACTGAGCCTGATACTGACCCCCATACTGAGCCTGATACTGACCCCCATACTGAGCCTGACACTGAGCCTGATACTGAGCCCCATACTGAGCCTGATACTGAGCCCCATACTGAGCCCCATACTGAGCCTGACACTGACCACCAGATTGATCCTGACACTGAGCCTGACACTGACCCCCATACTGAGCCTGACACTGACCACCAGATTGATCCTGACACTGAGCCTGACACTGACCCCCATACTGAGCCTGACACTGACCCCCATACTGAGCCTGACACTGACCCCCATACTGAGCCTGACACTGACCCCCATACTGAGCCTGACACTGACCCCCATACTGAGCCTGACACTGACCCCCATACTGAGCCTGACACTGACCCCCATACTGTCCCCATACTGAACCTGACACTGAGCCTGACACTGACCCCCATACTGAGCCTGATACTGACCACCAGATTGATCCTTACACTGAGCCTTATACTGACCCCCATCCTGAGTCTGACATTGAGCCGGATACTGAGCCTGATACTGACCAACAGATTGATGATGACACTGAGCCTGATACTGACCTCATACTGAGCCTGACACTAAGCCTGGTACTGAACCACATACTGAGCCTGATACTGACCCCATACTGAGCCTGACTCTAAGTCTGATACTGACCAAAAGATTGATCCCGACACCGAGCCTGATACTGAATCCCATGCTGAGCTTGGCACTGAGCCTGATACTGACCTCATACTGAGCTTGACACTAAGCCTGGTACTGAACCCCATACTGAGCCTGGTACTGAACCCTATACTGAGCCTGACACTAAGGCCCCCTGCACACGAACGTGTGAACCCGTTGCCGTATTGCGGACCCGCAATACACGGGTGCTGTTCCGTGGGCATTCTGCATCACGGATGCGGACCCATTCACTTGAATGGGTTCGCAAATCCGGAGATGAGGAATGGTGCGGAACAGTCGGCACGGAATGCTTCTGTGGGGTTTTGTCCCGTACTTCCGTTCCGCAAAAAGATAGAACATGTCTAGGGATGAGCGAACTCGAACTGTATAGTTCGGGTTCGTACCGAATTTTGGGGTGTCCGTGACACGGACCCGAACCCGGACATTTTCGTAAAAGTCTGGGTTCGGGTTCGGTGTTCGTCGCTTTCTTGGCGCTTTTGTGACGCTTTCTTGGCGCTTTTTGAAAGGCTGCAAAGCAGCCAATCAACAAGCGTCATACTACTTGCCCCAAGAGGCCGTCACAGCCATGCCTACTATTGGCATGGCTGTGATTGGCCAGAGCACCATGTGACCCAGCCTCTATTTAAGCTGGAGTCACATAGCGTCGCACGTCACTCTGCTCTGATTAGCGTAGGGAGAGGTTTCGGATGCGAAAGTAGGGCGAGATTAGGCTGATTAACTCCTCCAAAGGACTTCACTTCATTAATCGATCGATCTGCAGCTGTGCATCATTGAGCTGCTGAAATTCAAATGCTCACTCACTGTTTTTAGGCTGCCCAGACCGTTTGTCAGTCACTTTTTTCTGGGGTGATCGGCGGCCATTTTGTGTCTTGTGCGGTGCTGCGACCAAGTGCATCCAAGCTGCGACCAAGTGCATTTAACCCTCAATGGTGTGGTTGTTTTTTGGCTAAAGCCTACATCAGGGTGAAGCTGTGACACCAAGTGCATTTAACCAGCAATAGTCTGTTCATTTTTTGGCCATATACTACATCAGGGCAAGCTGCGCCTGTCACCAAGTGCATTTAACCAGCAATAGTGTGGTTATTTTTTGGCCATATCCCAGTCTAATTCTGTCACTAAATCCATACCGGTCACCCAGCGCCTAAATACTAGGCCTCAAATTTATATCCCGCTAAATCTGTCGTTACCGCTGTCCTGTTGTGGCTGGGAAAGTTATTTAGTGTCCGTCAAAGCACATTTTTTGTTCTGGGTTGAAATACAATTCCCAATTTAACAATTTCATAATTTAGTGGTTTCTGCTGTATCAGAGCTATTTGAAATCTATCCCTAAAAGGGTATATAATATTGAAGGTGCACATAGGGTCATTCAGAATAACTTCACACACACCCGCTACTGTGCATTTCCAAGTCTAATTCTGTCACTAAACCCATACCGGTCACCCAGCGCCTAAATACTAGGCCTCAAATTTATATCCCGCTAAATCTCTCGTTACCGCTGTCCTGTTGTGGCTGGGAAAGTTATTTAGTGTCCGTCAAAGCACATTTTTTGTTCTGGGTTGAAATACAATTCCCAATTTAACAATTTCATAATTTAGTGGTTCCTGCTATATCAGAGCTATTTGAAATCTATCCCTAAAAGGGTATATAATATTCAAGGTGCACATAGGGTCATTCAGAATAACTTCACACACCCGCTACTGTGCATTTCCAAGTCTAATTCTGTTAGTAAATCCATACCGGTCACCCAGCGCCTAAATACTAGGCCTCAAATTTATATCCAGCTGAATTTGAATACAATACATTGGGCCAAATAATATATTTGTTGTTGTGGTGAACCATAACAATGAGAAAAACATCTAGTAAGGGACGCGGACGTGGACATGGTCGTGGTGGTGTTAGTGGACCCTCTGGTGCTGGGAGAGGACGTGGCCGTTCTGCCACAGCCACACGTCCTAGTGAACCAACTACCTCAGGTCCCAGTAGCCGCCAGAATTTACAGCGATATTTGGTGGGGCCCAATGCCGTTCTAAGGATGGTAAGGCCTGAGCAGGTACAGGCATTAGTCAATTGGGTGGCCGACAGTGGATCCAGCACGTTCACATTATCTCCCACCCAGTCTTCTGCAGAAAGCGCACAGATGGCGCCTGAAAACCAACCCCATCAGTCTGTCACATCACCCCCATGCATACCAGGGAAACTGTCTCAGCCTCAAGTCATGCAGCAGTCTCTTATGCTGTTTGAAGACTCCGCTGGCAGGGTTTCCCAAGGGCATCCACCTAGCCCTTCCCCAGCGGTGAAAGATATAGAATGCACTGACGCACAACCACTTATGTTTCCTGATGATGAGGACATGGGAATACCACCTCAGCACGTCTCTGATGATGACGAAACACAGGTGCCAACTGCTGCGTCTTTCTGCAGTGTGCAGACTGAACAGGAGGTCAGGGATCAAGACTGGGTGGAAGACGATGCAGGGGACGATGAGGTCCTAGACCCCACATGGAATGAAGGTCGTGCCACTGACTTTCACAGTTCGGAGGAAGAGGCAGTGGTGAGACCGAGCCAACAGCGTAGCAAAAGAGGGAGCAGTGGGCAAAAGCAGAACACCCGCCGCCAAGAGACTCCGCCTGCTACTGCCCGCCGCCATCTGGGACCGAGCACCCCAAAGGCAGCTTCAAGGAGTTCCCTGGCATGGCACTTCTTCAAACAATGTGCTGACGACAAGACCCGAGTGGTTTGCACGCTGTGCCATCAGAGCCTGAAGCGAGGCATTAACGTTCTGAACCTTAGCACAACCTGCATGACCAGGCACCTGCATGCAAAGCATGAACTGCAGTGGAGTAAACACCTTAAAACCAAGGAAGTCACTCAGGCTCCCCCTGCTACCTCTTCTGCTGCTGCCGCCTCGGCCTATTCTGCTGCTGCCGCCTCGGCCTCTTCCTCCGCCTCTGGAGGAACGTTGGCACCTGCCGCCCAGCAAACAGGGGATGTACCACCAACACCACCACCACCACCTCCGTCACCAAGCGTCTCAACCATGTCACACGCCAGCGTTCAGCTCTCCATCTCACAAACATTTGATAGAAAGCGTAAATTCCCACCTAGCCACCCTCGATCCCTGGCCCTGAATGCCAGCATTTCTAAACTACTGGCCTATGAAATGCTGTCATTTAGGCTGGTGGACACAGACAGCTTCAAACAGCTCATGTCGCTTGCTGTCCCACAGTATGTTGTTCCCAGCCGCCACTACTTCTCCAAGAGAGCCGTGCCTTCCCTGCACAACCAAGTATCCGATAAAATCAAGTGTGCACTGCGCAACGCCATCTGTGGCAAGGTCCACCTAACCACAGATACGTGGACCAGTAAGCACGGCCAGGGACGCTATATCTCCCTAACTGCACACTGGGTAAATGTAGTGGCAGCTGGGCCCCAGGCGGAGAGCTGTTTGGCGCACGTCCTTCCGCCGCCAAGGATCGCAGGGCAACATTCTTTGCCTCCTGTTGCCACCTCCTCCTTCTCGGCTTCCTCCTCCTCTTCTTCCACCTGCTCATCCAGTCAGCCACACACCTTCACCACCAACTTCAGCACAGCCCGGGGTAAACGTCAGCAGGCCATTCTGAAACTCATATGTTTGGGGGACAGGCCCCACACCGCACAGGAGTTGTGGCGGGGTATAGAACAACAGACCGACGAGTGGTTGCTGCCGGTGAGCCTCAAGCCCGGCCTGGTGGTGTGCGATAATGGGCGAAATCTCGTTGCAGCTCTGGGACTAGCCGGTTTGACGCACATCCCTTGCTTGGCGCATGTGCTGAATTTGGTGGTGCAGAAGTTCATTCACAACTACCCCGACATGTCAGAGCTGCTGCATAAAGTGCGGGCCGTCTGTTCGCGCTTCCGGCGTTCACATCCTGCTGCTGCTCGCCTGTCTGCGCTACAGCGTAACTTCGGCCTTCCCGCTCACCGCCTCATATGCGACGTGCCCACCAGGTGGAACTCCACCTTGCACATGCTGGACAGACTGTGCGAGCAGCAGCAGGCCATAGTGGAGTTTCAGCTGCAGCACGCACGGATCAGTCGCACTGCGGAACAGCACCACTTCACCACCAATGACTGGGCCTCCATGCGAGACCTGTGTGCCCTGTTGCGCTGTTTCGAGTACTCCACCAACATGGCCAGTGGCGATGACGCCGTTATCAGCGTTACAATACCACTTCTATGTCTCCTTGAGAAAACACTTAGGGCGATGATGGAAGAGGAGGTGGCCCAGGAGGAGGAGGAGGAGGAAGAGGGGTCATTTTTAGCACTTTCAGGCCAGTCTCTTCGAAGTGACTCAGAGGGAGGTTTTTGGCAACAGCAGAGGCCAGGTACAAATGTGGCCAGCCAGGGCCCACTACTGGAGGACGAGGAGGACGAGGACGAGGAGGAGGTGGAGGAGGATGAGGATGAAGCATGGTCACAGCGGGGTGGCACCCAACGCAGCTCGGGTCCATCACTGGTGCGTGGCTGGGGGGAAAGGCAGGACGATGACGATACGCCTCCCACAGAGGACAGCTTGTCCTTACCCCTGGGCAGCCTGGCACACATGAGCGACTACATGCTGCAGTGCCTGCGCAACGACAGCAGAGTTGCCCACATTTTAACCTGTGCGGACTACTGGGTTGCCACCCTGCTGGATCCACGCTACAAAGACAATGTGCCCACCTTACTTCCTGCACTGGAGCGTGATAGGAAGATGCGCGAGTACAAGCGCACGTTGGTAGACGCGCTACTGAGAGCATTCCCAAATGTCACAGGGGAACAAGTGGAAGCCCAAGGCCAAGGCAGAGGAGGAGCAAGAGGTCGCCAAGGCAGCTGTGTCACGGCCAGCTCCTCTGAGGGCAGGGTTAGCATGGCAGAGATGTGGAAAACTTTTGTCAACACGCCACAGCTAACTGCACCACCACCTGATACGCAACGTGTTAGCAGGAGGCAACATTTCACTAACATGGTGGAACAGTACGTGTGCACACCCCTCCACGTACTGACTGATGGTTCGGCCCCATTCAACTTCTGGGTCTCTAAATTGTCCACGTGGCCAGAGCTAGCCTTTTATGCCTTGGAGGTGCTGGCCTGCCCGGCGGCCAGCGTTTAGTCTGAACGTGTATTCAGCACGGCAGGGGGCGTCATTACAGACAAACGCAGCCGCCTGTCTACAGCCAATGTGGACAAGCTGACGTTCATAAAAATGAACCAGGCATGGATCCCACAGGACCTGTCCGTCCCTTGTCCAGATTAGACATTAACTACCTCCCCATAACCATATATTATTGGACTCCAGGGCACTTCCTCATTCAATCCTATTTTTATTTTCATTTTACCATTATATTGCGAGGCTACCCAAAGTTGAATGAACCTCTCCTGTGTCTGGGTGCCGGGGCCTAAATATATGCCAATGGACTGTTCCAATGTTGGGTGACGTGAAGCCTGATTCTCTGCTATGACATGCAGACTAATTCTCTGCTGACATGAAGCCAGATCCTCTGTTACGGGACCTCTCTCCTCTGCCTGGGTGCTGGGCCTAAATATCTGACAATGGACTGTTGCAGTGGTGGCTGACGTGAAGCCTCATTCTCTGCTATGACATGCAGACTGATTCTCTGCTGACATGAAGCCAGATTCTCTGTTACGGGACCTCTCTCCTCTGCCTGTGTGCCGGGGCCTAAATATATGCCAATGGACTGTTGCACTGGTGGCTGACGTGAAGCCTCATTCTCTGCTGACATGAAGCCAGATTGTCTGTTACGGGACCTCTCTCCTCTGCCTGGGTGCTGGGCCTAAATATATGCCAATGGACTGTTGCAGTGGTGGCTGAAGTGAAGCCTGATTCTCTGCTATGACATGCAGACTGATTCTCTGCTGACATGAAGCCAGATTCTCTGTTACGGGACCTCTCTCCTCTGCCTGGGTGCTGGGCCTAAATTTATGAAAATGGACTCTTACAGTGGTGGGTGACGTGAAGCCAGATTCTCTGCTATGGGACCTCTCTCCAATTGATTTTGGTTAATTTTTATTTATTTAATTTTTATTTTAATTCATTTCCCTATCCACATTTGTTTGCAGGGGATTTACCTACATGTTGCTGCCTTTTGCAGCCCTCTAGCTCTTTCCTGGGCTGTTTTACAGCCTTTTTAGTGCCGAAAAGTTCGGGTCCCCATTGACTTCAATGGGGTTCGGGTTCGGGACGAAGTTCGGATCGGGTTCGGATCCCGAACCCAAACATTTCCGGGATGTTCGGCCGAACTTCTCGAACCCGAACATCCAGGTGTTCGCTCAACTCTAAACATGTCCTATCTTTTTGCGGAACGACCGGAACGCGGACCCATTCAAGTGAATGGGTCCGCGATCCGCTGTGGCTGCCCCACGGACTGTGTTCGTGCATTGTGGCCCGCATTTTGCGGGCTGCAGCACGACCATAGGGTGCACACGTTCGTGTGCAGGGGGCCCAAGTCTGATACTGACCACCAGATTGATCTTGACAACGAGCCCGATATTGAATCCCATGCTGAGCTTGGCACTGAGCCCGATACTGACCACCGTACTGAGCCTGACACTAAGCCCGATACAGACCACCAGATTGATGCTGACACTGAGCCCGATACTAACCTCATACTGAGCCTTACAATGAGCCTGATACAGACCACCAGATTGATGCTGACACTGAGCCTGATACTGACCTCATACTGAGCCTGACACTAAGCCTATTACTGAACCCCATACTGAGCCTGATACTGACCCCCATAATAAGCCTGATACTGACCTCATACTGAGCCTGACCCCAAGTCTGATACTGACCACCAGATTGAGCCTGACACTGAGCCTGACACTGAGCCTGACACTGAGCCTGACACTGAGCCTGACACTGAGCCTGACACTGAGCCTGACACTGAGCCTGACACTGAGCCTGACACTGAGCCTGACACTGAGCCTGACACTGAGCCCCATACTGAGCCTGACACTGACCCCCATACTGAGCCTGACACTGACCCCCATACTGAGCCTGACACTAAGCCTATTACTGAACCCCATACTGAGCCTGATACTGACCCCCATAATAAGCCTGATACTGACCTCATACTGAGCCTGACCCCAAGTCTGATACTGACCACCAGATTGAGCCTGACACTGAGCCTGACACTGAGCCTGACACTGAGCCTGACACTGAGCCTGACACTGAGCCTGACACTGAGCCTGACACTGAGCCCCATACTGAGCCTGACACTGACCCCCATACTGAGCCTGACACTGACCCCCATACTGAGCCTGACACTGACCCCCATACTGAGCCTGACACTAAGCCTATTACTGAACCCCATACTGAGCCTGATACTGACCCCCATAATAAGCCTGATACTGACCTCATACTGAGCCTGACACTAAGTGATACTGACCACCAGATTGATGCTGACACTGAGCCTGATACTGACCTCATACTGAGCCTTACAATGAGCCTGATATTGACCCCCATACTGAGCCTGACACTAAGCCTATTACTGAACCCCATACTGAGCCTGATACTGACCCCCATAATAAGCCTGATACTGACCTCATACTGAGCCTGACACCGAGCCTGATACTAAATCCCATGCTGATCTGGGCACTGAGCCTGATACTGACCACCGTACTGAGCCGGACACTAACGTATACATTACAAAAAAAGGATACAAAAACACAGCACACCACGTTCTTGTATCCTGCACAGTCCAGTAAAAAGAAGTACACGTTTTTATTTTTTACAATGGAACTTTTACAATGAACGGATGCCACTGTATGGCATCAGTCTGAGGCATCTGTGCGTTTTTTGTATACGTTAAAAGGATGGGAAAAGCATAAAGTGAACCTACCCTAAGGCTGATACTGACCACCAGATTGATCCTGACACCAAGCCTGATACTGACCCCCATACTGAGCCTGACACTAATGCCTCATTCACACGTCAGTGTTCGGTCAGTGATTTCTATCAGTGATTTTGAGCCAAAACCAGGTTTGGCTCTAAACACAGAATGGGGGAGATCTTCCCCTTATACCTCATGTCTGTGGAGGCTCCAATCCAGGTTTTGGCTCACAATTTGTGATGAGTGGCAGGGGCTATATTCGAATTTGTGATATTTCACTAATATTTGGCGAATATTTGTCATATATTTGCAAATTCACAAATTCAAGAATTCAAGATTATTTTCTTGATCGCGAAAAATCTGCAATGTAATATTCATGTAATGCGCGTGCAATACAGGCGTGGGTCACTTTTGCTACATTTTCCAAGCTGCTAGAAGTTTCCTGAGACTGGAGACAATGGTCGGCAGAACATTACAATAGCTTTATATGCAGATATAGCGCTCCAGTGTATTCACGATTGCGCAAATCGGCACTAACGATGCAAATATTTTGGCGCAATATGTGCAACTTCACATTTTAGCAGGTCTGCATGTATGTATGGATAGCAGAACCTACCACACTGCACTGCAACTGCTCACAGTAGTGATGGTCAGATATGCGCCCCCCTCACAGTAGTTGTGGTCAGATATGCGCCCCCCTCACAGTAGTTGTGGTCAGATATGCGCCCCCCTCACAGTAGTTGTGGTCAGATATGCGCCCCCCTCACAGTAGTTATGGTCAGATATGTGCCCCCCCTCACAGTAGTTATGGTCAGATATGTGCCCCCCCTCACAGTAGTTATGGTCAGATATGTGCCCCCCCTCACAGTAGTTATGGTCAGATATGTGCCCCCCTCACAGTAGTTATGGTCAGATATGTGCCCCCCTCACAGTAGTTATGTAACGGTCGCGTACACACACACACACACACAGGGGGGAGGGAAGTGACCACTGCGCTCCACCCTTACCCCTGGCCCTGCCTACTTGCCTCACGAGTCCTAATGACAGGGGACAACTGGACGGCAATCCCTAGCTTGAACTAAGTGCAGGGATGACAAACAGACAAACAACAGAACGTGAACGGACCGAGTCAATACCAGGAAAGCTACAAAGTACAAATGGAGCAAGCAGAGAATAGTCAGGAGAAGCCGGGGTCATAAATACCAGGAGAGTCGTGAAGTACCAAAGGAGTAAGCAGAGGATCGTCAGGAGGAGGCCGGGGTCAGAATACCAGGAGAGCAGCAAAGTACACAAGGAGCAGGCAGAGGATCGTCAGGAAACAGCAGAAGGTAAGTACGCCAGGAAATACAACATCACAGGTGGAACCTAAATTAACAGGCAACCTGTGGCCAGAAGGCTGCCTGTATTTATAGTGGGGAGTGAGGGTCATGTGATGTGGCCAGCGTCACATGACCGACAGACCAACCAGTCGAGCACCGAGTGATCAGCTCGGCGCTCAAGGCAGACTTAGGAGCAGGGAACCTCCCAGCTAGCAAAGCCGCCCTGGGAACGAGGTCAAGCACAGATCCTCGCTCCCGAAGCTAAGCAGCAGGTCTGCGGCTAATGGGAGACCGAGTGCACCTACAGAACCGCATTACAAGTTATGGCCAGATATATGCCCCCTCACAGTAGTTATACCAGATATGTGCCCCCTCACAGTAGTTATGACCAGATATATGCCCCCTCATAGTAGTTATGGCCAGATATGTGCCCCTCACAGTAGTTATGGCCAGATATGTGCCCCCTCACAGTAGTTATGGCCAGATATGTGCCCCCCTCACAGTAGTTATACCAGATATGTGCCCCCTCACAGTAGTTATACCCAGATATGTGCCCCTCACATTAGTTATCGCCAGATATGTGCCCCCTCACAGTAGTTATGGCCAGATATGTGCCCCTCACAGTAGTTATACCAGATATGTGCCCCCTCACAGTAGTTATGACCAGATATATGCCCCTCACAATAGTTATATCCAGATATGTGCCCCCCTCACAGTAGTTATGTCCAGATATGTGCCCCTCACAATAGTTATATCCAGATATGTGCCCCCCTCACAGTAGTTATGGTCAGATATGTGCCCCCTCACAGTAGTTATACCAGATATGTGCCCCCCTCACAGTAGTTATGGTCAGATATATGCCCCCTCATGGTAGTTATGGTCAGATATGTGCCCTCTCACAGTAGTTATGGCCAGATATGTGCCCCTCTCACAGTAGTTATGGTCAGATATATCCCCCCTCACAGTAGTTATGGCCAGATATGTGCCCCCCTCACAGTAGTTATGACCATATATATGCCCCTCACAGTTGATATGTCCAGATATGTGCCCCCTCACAGTAGTTATAGCCAGATATGTGCCCCCTCACAGTAGTGGTGCCCAGATATGTGCCCCCTCACAGTAGTTATGGCCAGATATATGCCCCCTCACAGTAGTTATGACCAGATATATGCCCCCTCTCAGTAGTTATACCAGATATGTGCCCCCTCACAGTAGTTATGGCCAGATATGTGCCCCTCACAGTAGTTATGGCCAGATATGTGGCCCCTCACAGTAGTTATGGCCAGATATATGCCCCCCTCACAGTAGTTATACCAGATATGTGCCCCCTCACAGTAGTTATACCCAGATGTGTGCCCCTCACAGTAGTTATGGCCAGATATGTGGCTCCTCACAGTAGTTATGGCCAGATACGTGCCCCCTCACAGTAGTTATACCAGATATGTGCCCCCTCACAGTAGTTATGGCCAGATATGTGCCCCCTCACAGTAGTTATGGCCAGATATGTGCCCCCCTCACAGTTGATATGTCCAGACATATCATAGTTTTATTCCGGCCGCCTCTTGGCATGTTTGCCGTGCTGTCGCTGGAACTCCGGACCTCCCCCTCTATAGTCAATGGGGCCGGAGCGGTAGTCCGGGGGTATGCATGCACTAGCGGTAGCACGGATCCGACAGGCTGTTCACCCGCCGGAAGCGCCGGCCAGAGTTCCTTGCCGCTAGTGTGAAACTAGCCTTAGAATGGAAAGAAGGGTTCCACTCTCTCTAACTGCAGCTCTGCCATGCTTTCTGCCACCTACTGGTGAACCAGGTACATTACATTTGAACATAGTTACTAAACAGAAAATGCACAGTGTTTAGGACCTGACATAACTACAGTCGTGGCCAAAAGTTTTGAGAATGACACAAATATTAGTTTTCACAAGGTTTGCTGCTAAACTGCTGTTAGATCTTTGTTTCAGTTGTTTCTGCGATGTAGTGAAATATAATTACTCGCACTTCATACGTTTCAAAGGCTTTTATCGACAATTACATGACATTTATGCAAAGAGTCAGTATTTGCAGTGTTGGCCCTTCTTTTTCAGGACCTCTGCAATTCGACTGCGCATGTTCTCAATCACCTTCTGGGCCAATTCCTGACTGATAGCAACCCATTCTTTCATAATCACTTCTTGGAGTTTGTCAGAATTAGGCCTCTTTCACACTTGCGTTGTCCGGATCCGGCGTGTACTCCACTTGCCGGAATTACACGCCGGATCCGGAAAAACGCAAGTGTACTGAAAGCATTTGAAGACGGATCCGTCTTCAAAATGCGTTCAGTGTTACTATGGCAGCCAGGACGCTATTAAAGTCCTGGTTGCCATAGTAGTAGCGGGAGCGGGGGAGCGGTATACTTACAGTCCGTGCGGCTCCCGGGGCGCTCCAGAATGACGTCAGAGCGCCCCATGCGCATGGATGACGTGCCATGCGATCACGTGATCCATGCGCTTGGGGCGCCCTGACGTCACTCTGGAGCGCCCCGGGAGCCGCACGGACGGTAAGTATGCTGCTTCCCGCTCCCCACTACACTTTACCATGGCTGCCAGGACTTTAGCGTCCCGGCAGCCATGGTAAGCATTGAGAAAAAGCTAAACGTCGCATCCGGCAATGCGCCGAAACGACGTTTAGCTTAAGGCCAGATCCGGATCAATGCCTTTCAATGGGCATTCATTCCGGATCCGGCCTTGCGGCAAGTGTTCCGGATTTTTGGCCGGAGCAAAAAGCGCAGCATGCTGCGCTATTTGCTGTGGCTAAAAAACGTTCCGTTCCGGAACGGAAGACATCCTGATGCATCCTGAAGGACGGACTGTCCATTCAGAATGCATTAGGATAATCCTGATCAGTATTCTTCCGGCATAGAGCCCCGACGACGGAACTCTATGCCGGAAGACAAGAACGCAGATGTGAAAGAGCCCTTAGTGGGTTTTTGTTTGTCCACCCGCCTCTTGAGGATTGACCACAAGTTCTCAATGGGATTAAGATCTGGGGAGTTTCCAGGCCATGGACCCAAAATGTCACCGTTTTGGTCCCTGAGACACTTAGTGATCACTTTTGCCTTATGGCGCGGTGCTCCATCGTGCTGGAAAATGCATTGTTCTTTATCAAACTGTGGTTGGATTGTTGGAAGAAGTTGCTGTTGGAGGGTGTTTTGGTGCCATTCTTTATTCATGGCTGTGTTTTGGGGCAAAATTGTGAGTGAGCCCACTCCCTTGGATGAGAAGCAACCCCACACATGAATGGTCTCAGGATGCTTTACTGTTGGCATGACACAGGACTGATGGTGGCGCTCACCTTTTCTTCTCCGGACAAGCCTTTTTCCTGATGCCCCAAACAATCGGAAAGAGGCTTCATCGGAGAATATGACTTTGCTCCAGTCCTCAGCAGTCCATTCACCATATTTTCTGCAGAAGATCAATCTGTCCCTGAGGTTTTTTTGGAGAGAAGTGGCTTCTTTGCTGCCCTTCTTGACACCAGGCCATCTTCCAAAAGTCTTGGCCTCACTGTGCGTGCAGATGCGCTCACACCTGCCTGCTGCCATTCCTGAGCAAGCGCTGCACTGGTGGCACTCCGATTCTGCAGCTGAATCCTCTTTAGGAGACCATCCTGGTGCTTGCTGGACTTTCTTGGACGCCCTGAAGCTTTCTTAACAAGAATTGAACCTCTTTCCTTGAAGTTCTTGATGATCCTATAAATTGTTGATTGAGGTGCAATCTTAGTAGCCACAATATCCTTGCCTGTGAAGCCATTTTTATGCAACGCAATGATGGCTGCACGCGTTTCTTTGCAGGTCACCATGGTTAACAATGGAAGAACAATGATTTCAAGCATCACCCTCCTTTTAACAGGTCAAGTCTGCCATTTTAACCCAATCAGCCTGACATAATGATCTCCAGCCTTGTGCTCGTCAACATTCTCACCTGAGTTAACAAGACGATTACTGAAATGATCTCAGCAGGTCCTTTAATGACAGCAATGAAATGCAGTGAAAAGGTTTTTTGGGGATTAAGTTAATTTTCATGGCAAAGAAGGACTATGCAATTCATCTGATCGGTCTTCATAACATTCTGGAGTAGATGCAAATTGCTATTATAAAAACTTAAGCAGCAACTTTTCCAATTTCCAATATTTATGTAATTCTCAAAACTTTTGGCCACAACTGTACACAAGATGACATGAGGTTAACCAATAAAGACAGTAGCAGGGTGCAGATGTGGTAATGCCACTCTGGGGCGTTACACTTACTTCACAGGGGGTGGCAGATTGGCCGGTTCCTGCTGCTCCTCTGTGGATCTCGAGGGTACAGGATCCATCTGTTCTTCTCTCGCCTCGTCCACTTTTCGTTAATTGCTCTTCTCATTAATATTTCAGATGTTGTTTTGCTCGAGATTCACCTCTGATCCATCACAAACCTGCCACAAAGTGATGTCCCGGGACCATCGCTGACCTCCACTGTCCAGTCCAGTCTCCTCCCATACATACATTACTGGTGCTTACACTTTGGGGCCCCTGCATCGAGGGGCCACTAACAGGTAGCAGTCAGTACATACAGGTGAAATTCGAAAAATAAGAATATGGTGCAAAGTTCATTTATTTCAGTAATGGAACTTAAAAGATGTAACTAACACATGAGACTCATTGCAGGCAGCGAGATATTCCAGGCCTTTACTTGTTATAATGTGGATGATTATGGCTACAGCTTATGAAACCCCGAAGTCACAGTCTCAGGTCCCCTTTGCTCAGGGGGTATGGAGTAATGACTAGAGTCGGACACTTTGAGCCGAGAATATTCAACCTTTTCACAAAATTCTAATTTTAAGCTGCATTACAGAAATCAATGGACTTTGGCACGATATTCTAATTTTTCGAGTTTGACCTGTAGTCTCGTCTGCGACCCCACAGAGGCTGCACTGTCACCTACAGGAATGATGAGGACATACTGGAGAGGTCCAGCAGAGGTGCAACCACCCACGGCCCACCCAAGGGATCCTCCAGCTCCATGTATGTAAAGCTGCTGTCACTGTTCCAATTCCTCAGACCTCTGCTTACTGTCAGTGAATGGGAGCAGTTCTGACCCAGTGTTTCTCCCCCGGTCCTGATAGTTTGTTACAATGTATCAGTGCAGCTACCTGCATGTATCAGTCTTGGGTCCAAGTGGTTAAGTTCACAGACCGTTGCCTAGACTTGATCCCACTGTAAGAAGCTGGGTATCTGTCAGCAGGATCGGCCCAGTTAAACCAGCCACAATTCCAGGTTGGGATGACCTTTGCTGTTTCCCCCGATCTGCTGCTGCTTTGTTAGGAAAAATCTGTGTTTTTTAAATGTAAATGAGGGTTTAAGTGCACAGAGGGCGGGCTCTAGGCACTTGGTGCACCTTAGCTCCCCAAGTTGGCTTCCCAGGACACTCCTTCCTCTGCTTGATTGACAGAGTCAGATATCCAGGTGGAGGAGGAGGCGAAGCAGAGCTAAGGTGCACCATGTAGCTAGGACCTGCCCTCAGTGCACTTAAGCCCTAATTTGCATATATTTAAAACATGAGAATGGGTATGTTTTTGGTCAGCTAGATCAGCCCTACCAGGTACTATGGGTTGTTTAACAGGGTTGGTTCTGCCAACAGGTGCCCTATACACAAGGGTGTTCCCATTTACTGACAGCAGGCAGTGATGATGCTGTATTTACCAGACCAGTTGTGGTTGTGTGGCTGATTCGCTCAACCCTACTCATTAGTATAGTCATACCGTCTGTCAGGTGGTAGTGGAGGTGTCTGGGAGAAGCTCATTTGCATATTCATACAGTCTGTCTGGCGGTGTCTAGGAGATGCTCATTATTATATCCATACCATCTGTCGGGTGTTAGTGGAGGTGTCTGGGAGAACCTCATTATTATAGTCATACGGTCTATCGGGTGGTAGTGGAGGTGTTTAGGAGATGCTCATTAGTAGAGTTGAGCGGACACCTGGATGTTTGAGTTCGACCGAACTTCACAGAAAAGTTTGAGTTCGGTACCTGAACTTGAACCCGAACCCCATTGAAGTCAATGGGGACCCGAACTTTTGAGCACTAAAATGGCTGTAAAAATGTCATGGAAAGGGCTAGAGGGCTGCAAATGGCGTCAAAATGTGGTTAAGAGCATGGGAAGTGCTCTGCAAACAAATGTGGATAGTGAAATGACTATAAATAACATTAAATTGGTAAAAATAAAAAATAATAATCTTGATCTAGGAGGACCAGGTCTATATGGAGTAGGAGGTTGAGGAGGCGGTGGATGTAGCGGTGTCGGTGAAAGCGGCGGTGGAGGAGGAGGAGGTAGCCAACACTGCTTTTTGGTATTAATTTTAAAAAAAATTTTTTATTAGGGTACACTGCAAAAGAGTGTGAAATATCCAAAATACAAACATGAGCAATTGTGCTGCAGTATAAGAATGGCTGGTTAGTGCCGGTATACAGGTCTATTCTGGACAAGGTGCGGACAAGTCCTGAGGGATCCAGGCCTGGTTCATGTCCACATTGGCTGTAGACAGGCGGCTGTGCTTGTCTGTGATGACGCTCCTGCCGAGCTAAACACACGGTCAGACAATGCACCGGCTGCAGGGCAGGGAGCACCTCCAAGGGTAAAGGGCAAGCTCAGGCCATGTGCCCAATTTGGAGACCCAGAAGTTGCAGGGGGCAGACCCGTCAGTCAGTCCGTGTAGGCGTGTGCACACTTACTGCCCCACCATGTTGGTGAAATGCTGCCTCCTGCTAAGACGCTCCATATCAGCTGGTGGTGCTGGTTGTTGTGCTGACAAAGCTTTTCCACATGTCGGCCATGCTAACCCTGCCTTCTGAGGTGCTGGGGGTGCCCCAGCTGCGTTGGCGACCTCGTCCTCTGCCTTCGCCTTGTGCTTCCACTGTGCCCCCGCTGTCAGGTGGGAATTCCACCAGCAGCTCGTCTACCAGCGTGCGCTTGTACTCGCGCATCTTACGATCATGCTCCAGTGACGGAATTAAGGACGGTAGGTTGTCCTTGTAACAGGGATCCAGCAGCGTGGCCACCCAGTAATTAGTACAAGTGAGAATGTGGGCAACTCGGCGGTCGTTGCGGAGACACTGCAGCATGTAATCACTCATGTGTGCCAGGCTGCCCAGAGGCAACGAAAAGCTGTCCTCTGTGGGAGGTATATCGTCTGTGTCCTCTGTATACCCCCATCCACGCACCAGTGATGGCCATGAGCTGGTCTGGGTGCCACCCTGCTGTGAACATGGTTCCTCCTCCTCCATCTCCTCCTCCTCCACCTCCTCATCCTCCAGAACTGTGCCCTGGCTGGACAATTGTGTACCTTGGGTTTGTGGGTGCAGGAACCCACCCTCGGAGCCACTTGGGAATGACTGGCCGGAAACCCTACAAAATGACCCCTCTTCCTCCTCCTCTTGCTCCTGGGCCACATCCTCTTCCATCATCGCCCTAAGTGTTTTCTCAAGGAGACATAGAAGTGGTATTGTAACGCTGATAACGGCGTCATCGCCACTGGCCATGTTGGTGGAGTACTCGAAACAGCGCAACAGGGCACACAGGTCTCGCATGGAGGCCCAGTCATTGGTGGTGAAGTGGTGCTGTTCTGTAGTGCGACTGACCCGTGCGTGCTGCAGCTGAAACTCCACTATGGCCTGCTGCTGCTCGCACAGTCTGTCCAGCATGTGCAAGGTGGAGTTCCACCTGGTGGGCACGTCGCATATGAGGCGGTGAGCGGGAAGGCCGAAGTTACGCTGTAGCGCAGACAGGCGAGCAGCGGCAGGATGTGAACGCCGGAAGCGCGAACAGACGGCCCGCACTTTATGCAGCAGCTCTGACATGTCGGGTGTTTTTAAAGGGCTTCTGTCACCCCCCAAAAGTCATTTTTCTTTTTTGGGCTAATTAAAATCCTTACAGGGCGATTATTCAATATATAGTGCTGTTACATTTTTCTGTTGTCTAGTTTCTTTAAAAACTGCACTTTTATAATATGTAAATGACCTCTCTACCAGCCAGTAGGGCGGTTACTTGCTGGTAGCCGCGCATCCTCCTTTAAAAAAAATGCCCCCTCCTCCTGTTGATTGACAGGGCCAGCGAGCGCTCTCCTCCTCCGGCAGGCCCTGTTTGCGTTCCAAATCTCGCGCCTGCGCCGTACCAGTCTTCAGTCAGCGCAGGTGCTCGCTCGGCGCTTCTTCCTCAGTGCGCCTGCGCCGATGACATCACATCTACACCCGGCGCAGGCGCACTGAGGAAGGAGCGGCCGAGTGAGCGTACTCCTCTCAGTGCGCCTGCGCCTGACTTGTATCTGAGGTTTACCCCAGAGATAGAGAGGCCACATTTCTGGACATCAATTTAAATATTGAGGGGCATCAAATCATTTGCAGCACCCACTTCAAAACGGCCGCCAGGAGCAGTTACATCAGGTTCTCCAGCGGTCATCTACCTAGGTGGCTCACCAACATACCGACCAGCCAGTTCAGAAGATTGAAGCGTAATTGTACGCCGAGCGACCAGTTTGAAGTGGAGGCTTCAGCACTAAGGGATCCATTTCTGGAGAAGGAATACCCACCCACAATCATTATGGAGGCTGTAGAAAAAGTTAGGGGAATGAAAAGGGAGTCTTTCTTTAGAGGAAAAGATGCCATAGAACAAAAGGAAATCCTGAGACTCATTCTACCATTTCATTCCCAATATAAGCAGGTAGAGAGAATAGTCAGAAAATACTGGCATTTCCTATTAGAGGACACATTTTTGGGCCCCTTTCTCATAGAATCCCCCCAAATAACATATACTAAAGCCAATAGCTCCCACTATTAAACAACCGAGGACAACAACGGGTTCACAGCGGTTGACACCAAAAGGGTTTTTCAGATGTGGGAGATGTTTAAACTGCAAAAATACTTCCTTCCCCCAAAAAAACTCTAAAGGTGAAATCTACCCAGAATGACTGTGAGATAGAGATTAGGGAAACACTGACGTGCGATTCCCAAAATGTGACCTACCTCCTAGAATGCCCGTGCCGTAAGCAATGTGTAGGCAGGACGAAAAGACCTCTGAAAAAGAGAGCGAGGGAGCACGTGTTGAAGATATTGAAGGGAGATGAATTACATTCACTCTCCAAACACTTCAAGGTCTTTCATAATTGTGATCCAACCTCTCTCCGGTTTATGGCCATTGAAAGGGTAAACCATTCAAAAAGAGGAGGGAACCCCATCATCCGCGTGTCCAGGCAGGAGTCTCGGAGAATATTCGAGTTTGACACGCTGGCCCCAAAAGGGTTAAATGCAGAACTTGAGTTATTTGGGTTCCTGTGGTCACCAGTATATGGACAAACCCTGGGGGGCTGTCCGGTGGGGACAGGGGATACAAGTCAGGCTGTTTTCCAGCACTTGGATTCCTTCTCCCCGCCTGACCGCCCCTCCTATACTTCTGTGCAATTTTCCTGATTATTTAGATTTGTCATGTGTGTTTAATGTGTTTTTAATGGTTTTAACCTATTAGTTGGGCTATATTACATGATTTAGAAAAAAATCGCATAAAAAACGCACAGATAACGCAACTGCGTTTTTTATAGCATCATGCGTTTTTTCTGCGATTATGCTTTTCTTGGGAGTATCTATATGGGTATGAAGTTTGATTGCTGTTCAGGGAAGATTTTTTATAGAAAACGCACTTGCGGTATTAACTATGCACGGATGACCCCAGAGCGTTTTCTTTAAATCTGGATACTGATACAGTAGAGCTATTGCAAGTTGGATTCAATGAATGCCTTAGGTAAGATTGATTACTATATGTATAAGAGTAGATAAATTACCCGGAGAAATGATCCATATCGGGATTCCATTGTAGCTGAAATCCCAGAATCCCCTGATGGGATAAAGGAAGGGTATATAAAGAGAAGTGAGCATAGTAGCTGTCATCACCGCTGAGGAAGGGGCTCGATCCCCGAAACGCGTCCGGTTTATGACAGCAACAATCATCTGTAATAAGAATCCAAGGTGCCGTTATTAATAGGCAGCCACCAGGACTCAAGTTGTGTGAACAAAGCATATAGTCCGGCGTTGGAGAGTGAGTGCATCCAGCAGTTCCCTAAAGAGCCGTACCTTCCACGTAGGACGCAGCTTTGGTCACGTGGGACGCCGATGTGTGTCGAACTAAAGAAAGGATTTCTACACGGCGATACAAGAGGGGTAACGTACTCTGCCCCAAGGGGCTGCATTGATGCATGCCATTTGCCATATCGAGATATAAGCATACCTTTACTCTGTGGGTGGCGATCACAGGCGGCAACCATATTATACAAGGAGACTGAACATTGGCATTGCAGTCATTGCCTGACTTTCCAATAGGATGGAACACAATATACCCCAATGCGATTATATGTGTACACAGTTCTCAGAGTGTTAGTGATCTTATGAAAATATATTATTCATGGGATTATTTTTCATGCAATTTTTTTATGTGAATATTTTTAGCAAATATTGTATGAGTATTAAATGGGTTTACTGACCCCCGGTCTGATGTTGTCAGGTAATTCAGTGCCCTCCAACAAATATTTTCATTTTAAATTGCAGACTGACTAATCCTGCAAATGCACCAGATGTTGTTTATTGCCAAAAAAGGGTGATTTTTGAAAACCAGATTATTGTTGCAGTATTTCAAGCTTGGATTTGAATGTCACAAAAGCTCAGATGCTGCGCTGGTGCACTGAGCTTGCATAAAATGGCCGCCGCCGCCGCCCACCTCACTAACAGACGGATAAAAGTTATTTTTCTCTGTCACTGGACTCAGGGCCGGGTAAAAATATTGTGCACTGCACCCACACAACTAAATCTATGTAGATCACCGAGTTAGATTCTCTCCTATTCTCTCCCTGAATTCAGCAGCAGCATCCTCTCCCTACACTAGTAACAGCAGAGTGACGGGCGGCGCTACGTGACTGCAGCTTATATAGAGCCCGGGTCACAGGCTGCTCCGGCCAATCACAGCCAAGCCATTAGTAGACATGGACATGATGGCTTCTAAGGTCAGACAGTTAACCGCTTGGTGATTGGCTGCTCTGCAGCCTTTCAAAAAGCGCCAAGAAAGCGCCGAACAACAAACCCAAACCCGAACTTTTACTGAAATGTTAGGATTCGGGTCCGGGGTCCAAATATCCTAAAGTTCGGTACGAACCCGAACTTTACAGTTCGGGTTCGCTCAACCCTAATCATTAGTATAGTCATACCGTCTGTCGGGTGATAGTGGAGGTGTCTAGGAGAAGCTCATTAGTAAAGTCATACCGTCTGTCGGGTGGTAGTGGAGGTGTCTAGGAGAAGCTCATTAGTATAGTCATACGGTCTGTCTGGAGGTGTCTAGGAGAAGCTCATTAGTATAGTCATACGGTCTATCCGGTGGTAGTGGAGGTGTCTGGGAGATGCTCATTAGTATAGTCATATCGTCTGTTGGGTGGCAGTGTTTAGCAGAAGCTCATTAGTACAGTCATATGGTCTATCAGGTGGTAGTGGAGGTGTCTAGGAGAAGCTCATTAGTAAAGTTGTGGCGAAACCGACCTCGCCATGGTGTTTTGGAGGGGGCTGTTTACCAGCCTCCTGCCCTGGGATTATGGTCCCTTAAGTTATTGGGTCTTAAGGCACTTGGGACGGAGCCCTCTGTCCCTGGATTGCATCCTTTGCCTTACTTGCTTGGATGAAGCACATGGTGAGAACAATAGATAGCGGCCATTTTAGCTCACAGACACTGGCCCAGATTCAGGTAGATTTGCCCATTACTTACACCTGAGCCGCTCAGCTGAATTTCTCTGCGCTGGAGCAATTTTGCCAAATTGCCACCTGATTCAGGAATCGTTTGTTCATTTAATTTGCTCCTGTTTAAGGCAAAGCTGAGGGCGCAAGGCCGTGCAAGTCAAAGTGGGTGTGCCCCTATGTAAATGAGGAATTTTCGGCTCAGCAGAGGTTTGCTAGCATAATTTCAGGGCAAATCCTGCTCAGCTGCTTGCACTGAGCAAATAAATAGGAGCAGACTTGCGCAGGTTCTTTGCTGAATTTCATCCTGCTTTTTCCTACCCCCCCCCGAGCAAGGAAATTCAGCCCTTTTGCAAGACATGGCACCTCCCAAAGGGACCAAAATAAGGAAGGCCAACTTTGTGGCTGCAGAGATGGACATCCTGATTGCTGCACTCCAGCAGCATAAGGAAGTCCTATATGGTGCCCAGCGGGCAAACACCACCATTGCCCAAAGGAGGGCTATATATGAAGCCATTGCCCTGGACATCAATGCCCTGGGTAATGAAGTGCGTATCTGGGATGACATCCTGAAGAAATTAAATGATATGAGGCGCAGGGTCCGTGAAAAACTGGCTCTTATCAGGAAGCATACCGGTGGCACGGGAGGTGGTCCGCGATGTATGATCCGGCTCAATCAGGAGGAGCAGCTTATTGCACAAACGTTCGTGCAGGAGCAGGTGGAGGGACTTGAAGGGTATGACTCCACTGTTGGGAACTTGGGGACTGGTAAGTTATTTTTCTTTCATATCTGCTGTGCATCATGGGAGGGGGTACAAGTGAACATATGAGAAGTGTGTTGCACCAGCAAAATATGTCGTTTTGGTGTCATCCACAGGTGGTGATGAGGAAGAAGAAGCTGGGCCGTCTTCGGCTGCGGCTCGACCCAGCCCATCCAGACCAGAGCCAGGGGTCCAGTCAGGCCCCATGGACATTCTGGCTATGCTGGTCCAGGAGGAGATCATACCGGGGCCAAGTATGGAGGAGCAAGTGGTATTGGAGGAGGATTCCTTTTTCCTCATCCAGGAGGACTCTGGCTCCCTCCAGGAGGATACCACCATCCCTGTGCAACCCACCACCCCCCCGCCCAGCACGTCATCCCCCTCCAGGGCAAGCCCCTCCAGGGCAAGCCCCTCCCTTGTGGACCCCTCCCCTTCTCCCTCTGTCCGTGGCCGAGCCTCTCCTCCCAGGAAGGCTCTGTCCAAAACGAGGCATATATCCTCCAGCCTCCGTGACGGTCTGCTGGAGGAGCAGGCCCTGCAGACCCGCCATATAGGGGCCATGGTGGGAGAGGTGCGTCGTCTGGCGGACAGCATGGCATCCACCTCCACCTCTATGCAGCATGCCCTCACCCTGCATGAGGACCGGGACAAACATGTGGCACAGAGCCTGGGGGAAATTAGTGGCAACTCTAAGGCCATAGTCACCTGCTTGGTGGCTCTGGAGACCACACCAGCTTTGTTAAGCAGGATGACAGCTGCGGTGGAGGCCAATACCGCTGCTGTGCAGGCCAACACCGCTGCAGTGCAGGAGGAGGCGAGAGTTACCCGCCGGCATCAGCGGGATACCACCACCCGCCAAATGCGGATGTTGGCCCAGACCAACACCATCCTTGCCCGCCTGGCCAACGCCATGGAGGGCATGCAGCCACCACCTGCAAGGAGTGTGGAAGTAGGGGTTGCTGCTCCCTAATACCATGGGGTATTGTTGGGTCTAATCCAATTGGGGGTGCATGTGTCGGGTGTGTGCTAGGGACTACAGTGGTGTACATACATGCATTATACTTGTGACAAGATCAGGGTGTGTTTAATGTGCAAAGAGACGTTCCACAAGACCATTCCGGATTGCTCTTCCCTCAGAAGATCCGGTAGTGTTTCTTGGGGGGGGGGGGTTGCGTGGTTCGGGGGTAAGGTCATTGCGTAGCTCAATGTGCATTTTGTTCTTTGAGCTAAATTGTGGAGAATACTACATGCCCCTACGATTTGGCATACAAAGTTGGGTGAATACAATAGGGTCCCCCCTGATTTATCCAGACATCTGAATCGAGATTTAAGGATGCCAAATGTGCGCTCCACCACCGCACGGGTACGTGCATGGGCTTCGTTATATCTTTCCTCTCCTGGTGTTTGAGGGTTACGAAATGGGGTCATCATGTGAGGTCCCAGGGCATAGGCAGAGTCACCTGGAAGGGAAAAGACAGGAGGATGTTAGTCGTGCATGTGCCCCTTGTGATGTGTGCATCATGGGGGGGGGGGGCAGTCATACCTGACACCCATGTCACTCACCAATCAGCCAGCTGTCTCCATACATGTTCTGGTCAAACTCGGTTGGGATGGGGCTGTGTCGGTAAATAAAACTGTCATGGCTTGACCCTGGGTGTTTGGCACGGACATGCCATATGAGGCCATGTGCATCCACAATCATCTGCACATTTATCGAATGCCAATGTTTCCTGTTGCAGTAGATATGCTCGAGGTGCCGGGGGGGGGGGGGGGGGGGCGTAGTGCCACATGGGTACAATCTATTGCACCCACAGTGCGTGGAAATCTGGCTAATAAATAAAAATCACTGATTGCCTTCTGCCGCACGTCAGCCGTGGTTGGTTTGATAAATTGTGTGCCCATTCGTCTGAGTATTGCAGGGATCACTTGGTGCACACACCTGCTCATGCTGGATTGGGACATCCCCGCCACCACTCCACCTGTGCGCTGAAATGAGCCAGTTGCCAAAAAATGAAGGGTTGCCACTACCTTCACCAGTGGCTGCACTGCCTGTCCCCGATGGGTCGGGCTGCTGATGTCATCCTGCAGGATTGTTACCAACTCAAGGATGACTTCAGGGCTAAAGCGAAACATGCGATACACCTCAGTATCAGTCATCTGAAAAAGGTTGTAGCGCCCTCTGTAAATCCTCTCCCGTGCCCTCCTACGAGTCGGCTCAGTCAATAGAATATCAAGAACCATAGCTGCCCCTGGCATGTTGGTGCACAGATGTGAGGTCCCGAAAATGTGGGTGCTCTGCTTGTTCAGATCGTCTGTCTAGGTGCTGCTGAAGTTGCGCGCTCCTTCAGATGACATTTGGCCATCTTTTGCTAACTTGCCCCTGCTTTTAACAGGAGCAAGTTTGCCCAGGGAAAAAAGCTTGCACGCTTCCAGCGCAAGATGCGCATCACACGCGCATGTTTCTGAATCATCGGCAGTACCTAATTTGCATATTCGCTGAGGGAATTCCATGAAGGCGCAACTTACACCCTGCGCAAAATTGCACGAAAATTGCGCAGGAACAGCTAGGCTGCGTGCGCGGGAAAATGGCCGCATTTCAGGCTTAACTGGTTTACAGAATCAGCCGCAAATTTGCATAGGAGCAAATCAGTACTTGCGCGGCGCAAATCACACTTGTTCCCGCGCAAGTGCTTCTTGAATCTCGGCCACTGTTCTGACTTTTCCACACGGTGCTATCTTGCCTGTATTTGGTGCACAGAGACATCATTCAGTAGTTTGAAACTACCAAACAGGGGACACATTTATTAGTGACTATTTTCTGTATAACTTGTATATTTTCAGTGTAACTGGCATCAAACTGTATCTTCCAAACTACTGAACGGATGTGGGTGAATTTTGGATATGTGGTTCACCCAGATCCCCCGGTTCCGAGGATATATTGGTTATGGGGTTATTGCATGTTTTGGGGTTCCTGTGATATGTGTTATAAAACTGTATTTCTCTGCCTTTGATAATTATATTCGTCATTGTGTTCAATGGTCATCATCGGCAGAGGGGAGGATTTTGTGTGGGTGTGTTTCTATTGTCCCATTGTGTGTTTAAATGGTGATGTCTGTCCTGTTGTCTCCACATGTGTATTGGCGACTTCCCTTTTGTCCTGAGAGATAATTGGATTGTCTTCGGTCGTCTCCGGGACAGAGGGGAGGAAACCATGATGCATTGTGGGGATATGTTGTATCTGTTCTGTGTCGCAGTCTCCCTTCTGGTCCTCTAGGGGGCGGGAACGATTGGTTGCTGTATTTACATTGTATGTGTTGTAATATACTGATTGGTTGGATTTCAAAACTCTGTGGGCAGTACTATGTTTGTTTTTTATCAATAAAAGAGGCTGTACTTGAAGTACAGTCAGACCACTGCTTGACCCTGATCACGGAGCCTTGTCTCGTTATTGGGGGGATTCCCTGTATGCTGTTGGAGACTGATTGCCAGGAGTGTAAGCTGACTGATACGCTTTTCCTGTTCGTCTGCTGACAGCTATTCGCGAGATTCCAGTTTGGAGTGCTAGTTAGTATCCAGTTCGGGAGTTTGGTGTTCTGCAGTAGCTGTGCCTGTCTCTCGGAAAGGGGCATATCGCCTAAACGGATTTCAACCCCTTGTCTGCTGAAACGGTCGGTTACATTGGTGGCAAGCAGCGGGATCGTTCCTACAGCCAGAAGGACAGCTACAGGAGACACCATTTCTGTGGATTCTACAATTTAAGGGCAACGCATGTCTCAGTACAGCGACCCTAAAAGCACCAGGATGGAACCAGCAGTGGAGTACAGATACTCTGTGGAGGAATTTGACCGTATGATGTGGTTGCGGCTGAACTTCTTCGGACCCAATCCAGCTGAGAAATACGTGAAGTTCGTGAGGAGTCTAGTGTCTAAGACCCTACTATACCGGGCAGAAGGTGACGGTCAGCTGCCACGTTGGGTGGACCTCCATCGGAAGTTACGGTTGCGGGACAGTGGGAGCCTAGTCTCCATTCCCCAGCGGCAGTGTGAAGTGCAGGGAGAGGAGAGCAGCATCCTCCCTCCCCAGCGGCAGGCTGAGTTACAGGGGGCAGGGGTAGTTGTTCCTGCCCCCCAGCAGAAGAGTGATGTGCCGGGAAGGCAGTGTGAAATGCAGGGAGAGGAGAGCAACGGCCTCCCTCCCCAGCGGCAGGCTGAGTTACAGGGGGCAGAGATAGTTGTTCCTGCCCCCCAGCAGCAGCATGATTTTTTGGGAACTGGGAGCCGAGTCTCCATTCCCCAGCGGCAGACGGAGTTACAGGGGGCAGAGACAGTCGGTCCTGTCCCCCAGCGGCAGAGTGTCCTACAGGGAATAGAGAGCCCAGTCTCCTTTCCCCAGCAGCAGGACACTGTATTGGGAGCGGAGGCGGTCGGTCGCCCTCCCCAGCGGCTGGAAGTATGTATGGGAGAGGAGCTCATTACCCCCTCCCCCCAGCGGCAGCTTAACGCACCAGGGGGAGACAGTAAGCCCCACAACTGTGCAGATGGGACCGTGGTCTCTGCACTTACAGCACAGGGGGTAGGGACAGTTGTTCCTGTCCCCCAGCAACAGGGCAGTTTAGCCAAAGGGGAGACAGTCGGTTTCCCCCTCCAACAACCAGACTCCAACCAGGCTTCTTCCATGGTAGCGCTGGTACCAGGGGAGAGTCCCGCTGGCCTCTGCCCACCAAGTACCTACAGCTCCAAGCTGGAGAACTACAAAGCAAGGAGTAGCAGATGCACACTCAACAGCGGGGGACCTACAGAACAGAGCCAGGCCCCAAAATTCAACAGGTCCAGTATTGGGTTGTGGATGGGCTGCCAGACTAACTCAGGTACCGACCGGCGTGAGGTCAGGTATCTGGTTAGTCTTCCCTGGGGGGGGGGGAGATGTGTGGCGAAACCAACCTCGCCACGGTGTTTTGGAGGGGGCTGTTTACCAGCCTCCTGCCCTGGGATTATGGTCCCTTAAGTTATTGGGTCTTAAGGCACTTGGGACGGAGCCCTCTGTCCCTGGATTGCATCATTTGCCTTACTTGCTTGGATGGAGCACATGGTGAGAACAATAGATAGGGGCCATTTTAGCTCACAGACACTGTTCTGACTTTCCAACACGGTGCTATCTTGCCTGTATTTGGTGCACAGAGACATCATTCAGTAGTTTGAAACTACCAAACAGGGGACACATTTATTAGTGACTATTTTCTGTATAACTTGTATATTTTCAGTGTAACTGGCATCAAACTGTATCTTCCAAACTACTGAACGGATGTGGGTGAATTTTGGATATGTGGTTCACCCAGAACCCCCGGTTCCGAGGATATATTGGTTAGGGGGTTATTGCATGTTTTGGGGTTCCTGTGATATGTGTTATAAAACGGTATTTCTCTGCGTTTGATAATTATATTCGTCATTGTGTTCAATGGTCATCATCGGCAGAGGGGAGGATTTTGTGTGGGTGTGTTTCTATTGTCCCATTGTGTGTTTAAATGGTGATGTCTGTCCTGTTGTCTCCACATGTGTATTGGCGATCTCCCTTTTGTCCTGAGAGATAATTGGATTGTCTTCGGTCGTCTCCGGGACAGAGGGGAGGAAACCATGATGCATTGTGGGGATATGTTGTATCTGTCCTGTGTCGCAGTCTCCCTTCTGGTCCTCTAGGGGGCGGGAACGATTGGTTGCTGTATTAACATTGTGTGTGTTGTGAATTACTGATTGGTTGGATTTCAAAACCCTGTGGGCAGTACTATGTTTGTTTTTTATCAATAAAAGAGGCAGTACTTGAAGTACAGTCAGAGCACTGCTTGACCCTCAACACGGAGCCTTGTCTCGTTATTGGGGGGATTCCCTGTATGCTGTTGGAGACTGATTGCCAGGAGTGTAAGCTGACTGTACGCTTTTCCTGTTCGTCTGACTGACAGCTATTTGCGAGGTTCCAGTTTGGAGTGCTATGTTGTATCCAGTTCGGGAGGTTGGTGTTCTGCAGTAGCTGTGCCTGTCGCTCAGAAAGGGGCATATCGCCTAAACGGATTTTAACCCCTTGTCTGCTGAAACGGTCCATTACAAAAGTCATACAGTCTGTCAGGTGGTAGTGGAGGTGTCTAGGAGAAGCTCATTAGTAAAGTCATACCGTCTGTCGGGTGGTAGTGGAGGTGTCTAGGAGAAGCTCATTAGTAAAGTCATATCGTCTGTTGGGTGATACTGGAGGTGTCTAGGAGAAACTCATTAGTATAGTCATACAGTCTGTCGAGTGGTAGTGGAGGTGTCTAGGAGAAGCTCATTAGTAAAGTCATACAGTCTGTCAGGTGGTAGTGGAGGTGTCTAGAAGAAGCTCATTAGTAAAGTCATACAGTCTGTCAGGTGGTAGTGGAGGTGTCTAGGAGAAGCTCATTAGTAAAGTCATACAGTCTGTCAGGTGGTAGTGGAGGTGTCTAGGAGAAGCTCATTAGTAAAGTCATACAGTCTGTCAGGTGGTAGTGGAGGTGTCTAGGAGAAGCTCATTAGTAAAGTCATACAGTCTGTCAGGTGGTAGTGGAGGTGTCTAGGAGAAGCTCATTAGTAAAGTCATACAGTCTGTCAGGTGGTAGTGGAGGTGTCTAGGAGAAGCTCATTAGTAAAGTCATATGGTCTGTCTGGAGGTGTCTAGGAGATGCTCATTAGTATAGTCACAGTCTGTCAGGTGGTAGTGGAGGTGTCTAGGAGAAGCTCATTAGTAAAGTCATACAGTCTGTCAGGTGGTAGTGGAGGTGTCTAGGAGAAGCTCATTAGTAAAGTCATACAGTCTGTCAGGTGGTAGTGGAGGTGTCTAGGAGAAGCTCATTAGTAAAGTCATACAGTCTGTCAGGTGGTAGTGGAGGTGTCTAGGAGAAGCTCATTAGTAAAGTCATACAGTCTGTCAGGTGGTAGTGGAGATGTCTAGGAGAAGCTCATTAGTAAAGTCATACAGTCTGTCAGGTGGTAGTGGAGGTGTCTAGGAGAATCTCATTAGTAAAGTCATATGGTCTGTCAGGTGGTAGTGGAGGTGTCTAGGAGAAGCTCATTAGTAAAGTCATACAGTCTGTCAGGTGGTAGTGGAGGTGTCTAGGAAAAGCTCATTAGTAAAGTCATATCGTCTGTCGGGTGATACTGGAGGTGTCTAGGAGAAGCTAATGAGTATAGTCATACGGTCTGTCTGGAGGTGTCTAGAAGAAGCTCATTAGTAAAGTCATACAGTCTGTCAGGTGGTAGTGGAGGTGTCTAGGAGAAACTCATTAGTAAAGTCATATCGTCTGTCGGGTGGTAGTGGAGGTGTCTAGGAGAAGCTCATTAGTAAAGTCATATCGTCTGTCGGGTGGTAGTGGAGGTGTCTAGGAGAAGCTCATTAGTAAAGTCATACAGTCTGTCAGGTGGTAGTGGAGGTGTCTAGGAGAAGCTCATTAGTAAAGTCATACAGTCTGTCAGGTGGTAGTGGAGGTGTCTAGGAGAAGCTCATTAGTAAAGTCATACAGTCTGTCAGGTGGTAGTGGAGGTGTCTAGGAGAAGCTCATTAGTAAAGTCATACAGTCTGTCAGGTGGTAGTGGAGGTGTCTAGAAGAAGCTCATTAGTAAAGTCATACAGTCTGTCAGGTGGTAGTGGAGGTGTCTAGGAGAAGCTCATTAGTAAAGTCATACAGTCTGTCAGGTGGTAGTGGAGGTGTCTAGGAGAAGCTCATTAGTAAAGTCATACAGTCTGTCCGGTGGTAGTGGAGGTATCTAGGAGAAGCTCATTAACCACCTCCCGACCGCCTAACGCACCGATGCGTCCGGTAGGTGGTTGATTTACTCCTCCTGGACGCATCGGCGCGTCATCTCGCGATACCCGAGATTTCCTGTGAACGCGCGCACGCAGGCGCGCGCGCTCACAGGAATGGAAGGTAAGCGAGTGGATCTCCAGCCTGCCAGCGGCGATCGCTCGCTGGCAGGCTGGAAATGTGATTTTTTTTTAACCCCTAACAGGTATATTAGACGCTGTTTTGATAACAGCGTCTAATATACCTGCTACCTGGTCCTCTGGTGGTCCCCATGTTTGGATCGACCACCAGAGGACACAGGTAGCTCAGTAAAGTCGCACCAAACACCACACTACACTACACCCCCCCCCCTGTCACTTATTAACCCCTTATGAACCCATGATCACCCCATATAAACTCCCTGATCACCCCCCTGTCATTGATCACCCCCCTGTAATTCATCACCCCCCTGTCATTGATAACCCCCCTGTAATTCATCACCCCCCTGTAATTCATCACCCCCCTGTCATTGATCACCCCCCTGTCATTGATCACCCCCTGTCATTGATCACCCCCCTGTAAGGCTCCGTTCAGACGTCCGTATGATTTTTACGGATCCACGGATACATGGATCGGATCCGCAAAACGCATACGGACGTCTGAATGGAGCCTTACAGGGGGGTGATCAATGACAAGCGGGTGATCACCCATATAGATTCCTTGATCACCCCCTGTCATTGATCACCCCCCTGTCATTGATCACCCCCCTGTAAGGCTCCATTCAGACGTCCGTATGATTTTTAAAGATCCATGGATACATGGATCGGATCCGCAAAGCACATGCGGACGTCTGAATGGAGCCTTACAGGGGGGTGATCAATGACAGGCGGGTGATCACCCATATACACTCCCTGATCACCCCCTGTCATTGATCACCCCCCTGTAAGGCTCCATTCAGACGTCCGCATGTGTTTTGCGGATCCGATCCATGTATCCATGGATCCGTAAAAATCATTCGGACGTCTGAATGGAGCCTTACAGGGGGGTGATCAATGACAGAGGGGTGATCACCCATATACACTCCCTGATCACCCCCTGTCATTGATCACCCCCCTGTAAGGCTCCATTCAGACATCCGCATGTGTTTTGCGGATCCGATCCATGTATCCATGGATCCGTAAAAATCATACGGACGTCTGAATGGAGCCTTACAGGGGGGTGATCAATGACAGGGGGGTGATCAATGACAGGGGGGTGATCACCCATATACACTCCCTGATCACCCCCTGTCATTGATCACCCCCCTGTAAGGCTCCATTCAGACGTCCGCATGTGTTTTGCAGATCCGATCCATGTATCCATGGATCCGTAAAAATCATTCGGACGTCTGAATGGAGCCTTACAGGGGGTGATCAATGACAGGGGGGTGATCAGGGAGTGTATATGGGGTGATCACCCCCCTGTCATTGATCACCCCCCTGTCATTGATCACCCCCCCCCCCTGTAAGGCTCCATTCAGACATTTTTTTGGCCCAAGTTAGCGGAAATATATATATTTTTGTTTTTGTTTTTTCTTACAAAGTCTCATATTCCACTAACTTGTGTCAAAAAATAAAATCTCCCATGAACTCACCGTACCCCTCACGGAATCCAAATGCGTAAACATTTTTAGACATTTATATTCCAGACTTCTTCTCACGCTTTAGGGCCCCTAAAATGCCAGGGCAGTATAAATACCCCACATGTGACCCCATTTTGGAATGAAGACACCCCAAGGTATTCGCTGAGGAGCATATTGAGTCCATGAAAGATTGAAATTTTTGTCCTAAGTTAGCGGAAAGTGAGACTTTGTGAGAAAAAAACAAAAAAAAATCAATTTCCGCTAACTTATGCGAAAAAAAATAATTCTATGAACTCGCCAGGCCCCTCATTGAATACCTTGGGGTGTCTTCTTTCCAAAGTGGGGTCACATGTGGGGTATTTATACTGCCCTGGCTTTTTAGGGGCCCGAAAGTGTGAGAAGAAGTCTGGGATCCAAATGTCTAAAAATGCCCTCCTAAAAGGAATTTGGGCCGCTTTGCGCATCTAGGCTGCAAAAAAGTGTCACACATCTGGTATCGCCGTACTCAGGAGAAGTTGGGCAATGTGTTTTGGGGTGTCATTTTACATATACCCATGCTGGGTGAGAGAAATATCTTGGTCAAATGCCAACTTTGTATAAAAAAATGGGAAAAGTTGTCTTTTGCCAAGATATTTCTCTCACCCAGCATGGGTATATGTAAAATGACACCCTAAAACACATCCCCCAACTTCTCCTGAGTACGGCGATACCAGATGTGTGACACTTTTTTGCAGCCAAGGTGGGCAAAGGGGCCCATATTCCAAAGTGCACCTTTCGGATTTCGCAGGCCATTTTTTACACATTTTGATTGCAAAGTTCTTCTCACACATTTGGGCCCCTAAATTGCCAGGGCAGTATAACTACGCCACAAGTGACCCCATTTTGGAAAGAAGACACCCCAAGGTATTCCGTGAGGGGCACGGCGAGTTCCTAGAATTTTTTATTTTTTGTCACAAGTTAGCGGAAAATGATGATTTTTCTTTTTTTTTCTTTTTTCCTTACAAAGTCTCATATTCCACTAACTTGCGACAAAAAATAAAAAATTCTAGGAACTCGCCATGCCCCTCACGGAATACCTTGGGGTGTCTTCTTTCCAAAATGGGGTCACTTGTGGTGTAGTTATACTGCCCTGGCAATTTAGGGGCCCAAATGTGTGAGAAGAACTTTACAATCAAAATGTGTAAAAAATGGCCGGTGAAATCCGAAAGGTGCACTTTGGAATATGTGCCCCTTTGCCCACCTTGGCTGCAAAAAAGTGTCACACCTGTGGTATCGCCGTACTCAGGAGAAGTTGGGGAATGTGTTTTGGGGTGTCATTTTACATAAACCCATGCTGGGTGAGAAAAATATCTTGGTCAAATGCCAACTTTGTATAAAAAAATTGGAAAAGTTGTCTTTCGCCAAGATATTCCTCTCACCCAGCATGGGTATATGTAAAATGACACCCCAAAACACATTCCCCAACTTCTCCTGAGTACGGCGATACCAGATGTGTGACACTTTTTTGCAGCCTAGGTGGGCAAAGGGGCCCACATTCCAAAGTGCACCTTTCGGATTTCGCAGGCCATTTTTTACACATTTTGATTGCAAAGTACTTCTCACACATTTGGGCCCCTAAATTGCCAGGGCAGTATAAATACCCCACAAGTGACCCCATTTTGGAAAGAAGACACCCCAAGGTATTCCGTGAGGGGCATGGCGAGTTCCTAGAATCTTTTATTTTTTGTCGCAAGTTAGTGTAATATGAGACTTTGTAAGAAAAAAAAAAAAATTGAAATAAAATCATCATTTTCCGCTAACTTGTGACAAAAAATAAAAAGTTCTATGAACTCACTATGCCCATCAGCGAATACCTTAGGGTGTCTACTTTCCGAAATGGGGTCCTTTGTGGGGTGTTTCTACTGTCTGGGCATTGTAGAACCTCAGGAAACATGACAGATGCTCAGAAAGTCAGAGCTGCTTCAAAAAGCGGAAATTCCCATTTTTGTACAATAGTTTGTAAACGCTATAACTTTTACCCAAACCATTTTTTTTTTGCCAAAACATTTTTTTTTAATCAAAGACATGTATAACAATAAATTTAGCGAAAAATTTATATATGGATGTCGTTTTTTTTGCAAAATTTTACAGCTAAAAGTGAAAAATGTCATTTTTTTGCAAAAAAATCGTTAAATTTCGATTAATAACAAAAAAAGTAAAAATGTCAGCAGCAATGAAATACCACCAAATGAAAGCTCTATTAGTGAGAAGAAAAGGAGGTAAAATTCATTTGGGTGGTAAGTTGCATGACCGAGCGATAAACGGTGAAAGTAGTGTAGTGCAGAAGTGTAAAAAGTGGCCTGGTCATGAAGGGGGTTTTAGCTAGCGGGGCTGAAGTGGTTAATAAAGTCATATCGTCTGTCGGGTGGTAGTGGAGGTGTCTAGGAGAAGCTCATTAGTAAAATCATATCGTCTGTCAGGTGGTAGTGGAGATGTCTAGGAGAAGCTCATTAGTAAAGTCATACAGTCTGTCAGGTGGTAGTGGAGGTGTCTAGGAGAAGCTCATTAGTATAGTCATATCGTTTGTCAGGTGGTAGTGGAGGTGTCTAGGAGAAGCTCATTAGTAAAGTCATACAGTCTGTCAGGTGGTAGTGGAGGTGTCTAGGAGAAGCTCATTAGTAAAGTCATATCGTCTGTCAGGTGGTAGTGGAGGTGTCTAGGAGAAGCTCATTAGTATAGTCATATGGTCTGTCTGGAGGTGTCTAGGAGAAGCTCATTAGTAAAGTCATATCGTCTGTCAGGTGGTAGTGGAGGTGTCTAGAAGAAGCTCATTAGTACAGTCATACAGTCTGTCAGGTTGTAGTGGAGGTGTCTAGGAGAAGCTTATTAGTAAAGTCATACAGTCTGTCAGGTGGTAGTGGAGGTGTCTAGGAGAAGCTCATTAGTAAAGTCATACAGTCTGTCAGGTGGTAGTGGAGGTGTCTAGGAGAAGCTCATTAGTAAAGTCATACAGTCTGTCAGGTGGTAGTGGAGGTTTCTAGGAGAAGCTCATTAGTAAAGTCATATCGTCTGTCAGGTGGTAGTGGAGATGTCTAGAAGAAGCTCATTAGTACAGTCATACAGTCTGTCAGGTTGTAGTGGAGGTGTCTAGGAGAAGCTTATTAGTAAAGTCATACAGTCTGTCAAGTGGTAGTGGAGGTGTCTAGGAGAAGCTCATTAGTAAAGTCATATCGTCTGTCAGGTGGTAGTGAAGATGTCTAGAAGAAGCTCATTAGTAAAGTCATACAGTCTGTCAGGTGGTAGTGGAGGTGTCTAGGAGAAGCTCATTAGTAAAGTCATATCGTCTGTCAGGTGGTAGTGGAGATGTCTAGGAGAAGCTCATTAGTAAAGTCATACAGTCTGTCAGGTGGTAGTGGAGGTGTCTAGGAGAAGCTCATTAGTAAAGTCATATCGTCTGTCAGGTGGTAGTGAAGATGTCTAGAAGAAGCTCATTAGTAAAGTCATACAATCTGTCAGGTGGTAGTGGAGGTGTCTAGGAGAAGGTCATTTGTAAAGTCATACAGTCTGTCAGGTGGTAGTGGAGGTGTCTAGGAGAAGCTTATTAGAAAAGTCATACAGTCTGTCAGGTGGTAGTGGAGGTGTCTAGGAGAAGCTCATTAGTAAAATCATATCGTCTGTCAGGTGGTAGTGGAGATGTCTAGAAGAAGCTCATTAGTAAAGTCATATCGTCTGTCAGGTGGTAGTGGAGGTGTCTAGGAGAAGCTCATTAGTATAGTCATATGGTCTGTCTGGAGGTGTCTAGGAGAAGCTCATTAGTAAAGTCATATCGTCTGTCAGGTGGTAGTGGAGGTGTCTAGGAGAAGCTCATTAGTAAAGTCATATCGTCTGTCAGGTGGTAGTGGAGATGTCTAGGAGAAGCTCATTAGTACAGTCATACAGTCTGTCAGGTTGTAGTGGAGGTGTCTAGGAGAAGCTTATTAGTAAAGTCATACAGTCTGTCAGGTGGTAGTGGAGATGTCTAGAAGAAGCTCATTAGTAAAGTCATACATTCTGTCAGGTGGTAGTGGAGGTGTCTAGGAGAAGCTCATTAGTAAAGTCATATCATCTGTCAGGTGGTAGTGGAGATGTCTAGAAGAAGCTCATTAGTAAAGTCATACAATCTGTCAGGTGGTAGTGGAGGTGTCTAGGAGAAGCTCATTAGTATAGTCATATGGTCTGTCTGGAGGTGTCTAGGAGAAGCTCATTAGTAAAGTCATATCGTCTGTCAGGTGGTAGTGGAGGTGTCTAGGAGAAGCTCATTAGTAAAGTCATATCGTCTGTCAGGTGGTAGTGGAGATGTCTAGAAGAAGCTCATTAGTAAAGTCATACAGTCTGTCAGGTTGTAGTGGAGGTGTCTAGGAGAAGCTTATTAGTAAAGTCATACAGTCTGTCAAGTGGTAGTGGAGGTGTCTAGGAGAAGCTCATTAGTAAAGTCATATCGTCTGTCAGGTGGTAGTGAAGATGTCTAGAAGAAGCTCATTAGTAAAGTCATACAGTCTGTCAGGTGGTAGTGGAGGTGTCTAGGAGAAGCTCATTAGTAAAGTCATATCGTCTGTCTGGTGGTAGTGGAGATGTCTAGGAGAAGCTCATTAGTAAAGTCATACAGTCTGTCAGGTGGTAGTGGAGGTGTCTAGGAGAAGCTCATTAGTAAAGTCATATCGTCTGTCAGGTGGTAGTGAAGATGTCTAGAAGAAGCTCATTAGTAAAGTCATACAATCTGTCAGGTGGTAGTGGAGGTGTCTAGGAGAAGGTCATTTGTAAAGTCATACAGTCTGTCAGGTGGTAGTGGAGGTGTCTAGGAGAAGCTCATTAGTAAAGTCATACAGTCTGTCAGGTGGTAGTGGAGGTGTCTAGGAGAAGCTCATTAGTAAAATCATATCGTCTGTCAGGTGGTAGTGGAGATGTCTAGAAGAAGCTCATTAGTAAAGTCATACAATCTGTCAGGTGGTAGTGGAGGTGTCTAGGAGAAGCTCATTAGTATAGTCATATGGTCTGTCTGGAGGTGTCTAGGAGAAGCTCATTAGTAAAGTCATATCGTCTGTCAGGTGGTAGTGGAGGTGTCTAGGAGAAGCTCATTAGTAAAGTCATATCGTCTGTCAGGTGGTAGTGGAGATGTCTAGAAGAAGCTCATTAGTACAGTCATACAGTCTGTCAGGTTGTAGTGGAGGTGTCTAGGAGAAGCTTATTAGTAAAGTCATACAGTCTGTCCGGTGGTAGTGGAGGTGTCTAGGAGAAGCTCATTAGTACAGTCATACAGTCTGTCAGGTTGTAGTGGAGGTGTCTAGGAGAAGCTTATTAGTAAAGTCATACAGTCTGTCAGGTGGTAGTGGAGATGTCTAGAAGAAGCTCATTAGTAAAGTCATACATTCTGTCAGGTGGTAGTGGAGGTGTCTAGGAGAAGCTCATTAGTAAAGTCATACAGTCTGTCAGGTTGTAGTGGAGGTGTCTAGGAGAAGCTCATTAGTAAAGTCATATCGTCTGCCAGGTGGTAGTGGAGATGTCTAGAAGAAGCTCATTAGTACAGTCATACAGTCTGTCAGGTTGTAGTGGAGGTGTCTAGGAGAAGCTTATTAGTAAAGTCATACAGTCTGTCCGGTGGTAGTGGAGGTGTCTAGGAGAAGCTCATTAGTACAGTCATACAGTCTGTCAGGTTGTAGTGAAGGTGTCTAGGAGAAGCTTATTAGTAAAGTCATACAGTCTGTCTGGTGGTATGGTAGGTGTCTAGGAGAAGCTCATTAGTAAAGTCATATCGTCTGTCAGGTGGTAGTGGAGGTGTCTAGGAGAAGCTCATTAGTAAAGTCATATTGTCTGTCAGGTGGTAGTGGAGGTGTCTAGGAGAAGCTCATTAGTAAAGTCATATGGTCTGTCTTGAGGTGTCTAGGATAAGCTAATTAGTAAAGTCATATAGTCTGTCTGGAGGTGTCTAGGAGAAGCTCATTAGTAAAGTCATATGGTCTGTCTGGAGGTGTCTAGGAGAAGCTCATTAGTAAAGTCATACAGTCTGTCAGGTGGTAGTGGAGGTGTCTAGGAGAAGCTCATTAGTAAAGTCATATCGTCTGTCAGGTGGTAGTGAAGGTGTCTAGGAGAAGCTCATTAGTAAAGTCATATGGTCTGTCTGGAGGTGTCTAGGAGAAGCTAATTAGTAAAGTCATATAGTCTGTCTGGAGGTGTCTCGCAGAAGCTCATTAGTAAAGTCATATGGTCTGTCTGGAGGTGTCTAGGAGAAGCTCATTAGTAAAGTCATACAGTCTGTCAGGTGGTAGTGGAGGTGTCTAGGAGAAGCTCATTAGTAAAGTCATACAGTCTGTCAGGTGGTAGTGGAGGTGTCTAGGAGAAGCTCATTAGTAAAGTCATACAGTCTGTCAGGTGGTAGTGGAGGTGTCTAGGAAAAGCTCATTAGTAAAGTCATACAGTCTGTCAGGTGGTAGTGGAGGTGTCTAGGAGAAGATCATTAGTAAAGTCATACAGTCTGTCAGGTGGTAGTGGAGGTGTCTAGGAGAAGCTCATTAGTAAAGTCATATCGTCTGTCAGGTGGTAGTGGAGGTGTCTAGGAGAAGCTCATTAGTAAAGTCATATGGTCTGTCAGGTGGTAGTGGAGGTGTCTAGGAGAAGCTAATTAGTAAAGTCATATAGTCTGTCTGGAGGTGTCTCGCAGAATCTCATTAGTAATGTCATATGGTCTGTCTGGAGGTGTCTAGGAGAAGCTCATTAGTAAAGTCATACAGTCTGTCAGGTGGTAGTGGAGGTGTCTAGGAGAAGCTCATTAGTAAAGTCATACAGTCTGTCAGGTGGTAGTGGAGGTGTCTAGGAGAAGCTCATTAGTAAAGTCATACAGTCTGTCAGGTGGTAGTGGAGGTGTCTAGGAAAAGCTCATTAGTAAAGTCATACAGTCTGTCAGGTGGTAGTGGAGGTGTCTAGGAGAAGCTTATTAGTAAAGTCATACAGTCTGTCAGGTGGTAGTGGAGGTGTCTAGGAGAAGCTCATTAGTAAAGTCATACAGTCTGTCAGGTGGTAGTGGAGGTGTCTAGGAGAAGCTCATTAGTAAAGTCATATTGTCTGTCAGGTGGTAGTGGAGGTGTCTAGGAGAAGCTCATTAGTAAAGTCATATGGTCTGTCTGGAGGTGTCTAGGAGAAGCTAATTAGTAAAGTCATATAGTCTGTCTGGAGGTGTCTCGCAGAAGCTCATTAGTAAAGTCATATGGTCTGTCTGGAGGTGTCTAGGAGAAGCTCATTAGTAAAGTCATACAGTCTGTCAGGTGGTAGTGGAGGTGTCTAGGAGAAGCTCATTAGTAAAGTCATACAGTCTGTCAGGTGGTAGTGGAGGTGTCTAGGAGAAGCTCATTAGTAAAGTCATACAGTCTGTCAGGTGGTAGTGGAGGTGTCTAGGAGAAGCTCATTAGTAAAGTCATACAGTCTGTCAGGTGGTAGTGGAGGTGTCTAGGAGAATCTCATTAGTAAAGTCATACAGTCTGTCAGGTGGTAGTGGAGGTGTCTAGGAGAAGCTCATTAGTAAAGTCATATTGTCTGTCAGGTGGTAGTGGAGGTGTCTAGGAGAAGCTCATTAGTAAAGTCATATGGTCTGTCTGGAGGTGTCTAGGAGAAGCTAATTAGTAAAGTCATATAGTCTGTAGGGATGAGCGAACTCGAACTGTATAGTTCGGGTTCGTACCGAATTTTGGGGTGTCCGTGACACGGACCCGAACCCGGACATTTTCGTAAAAGTCCGGGTTCGGGTTCGGTGTTCGTCGCTTTCTTCGCGCTTTTGTGACGCTTTCTTGGCGCTTTTTGAAAGGCTGCAAAGCAGCCAATCAACAAGCGTCATACTACTTGCCCCAAGAGGCCATCACAGCCATGCCTACTATTGGCATGGCTGTGATTGGCCAGAGCACCATGTGACCCAGCCTCTATTTAAGCTGGAGTCACATAGCGCCGCCCGTCACTCTGCTCTGATTAGCGTAGGGAGAGGTTGCGGCTGCGACAGTAGGGCGAGATTAGGCAGATTAACTCCTCCAAAGGACTTGATTAACTGATCGATCTGCAGCTGTGGATCATTGAGCTGCTGATCCTCAATTGCTCACTGTTTTTAGGCTGCCCAGACCGTTTGTCAGTCACATTTTTCTGGGGTGATCGGCGGCCATTTTGTGTCTTGTGGTGCGCCAGCACAAGCTGCGACCAAGTGCATTTAACCCTCAATGGTGTGGTTGTTTTTTGGCTAAAGCCTACATCAGGGTGAAGCTGTCACACCAAGTGCATTTAACCAGCAATAGTCTGTTTATTTTTTGGCCATATACTACATCAGGGGCAAGCTGCGCCCGTCACCAAGTGCATTTAACCCTCAGTAGTGTGGTTGGTCAAGCTGTGACACCAAGTGCATTTAACCAGCAATAGTCTGTTCATTTTTTGGCTAAAGCCTACATCAGGGTGAAGCTGTCACACCAAGTGCATTTAACCAGCAATAGTCTGTTCATTTTTTGGCCATATACTACATCAGGGGCAAGCTGCGCCCGTCACCAAGTGCATTTAACCAGCAATAGTCTGTTCATTTTTTGGCTAAAGCCTACATCAGGGTGAAGCTGTCACACCAAGTGCATTTAACCAGCAATAGTCTGTTCATTTTTTGGCCATATACTACATCAGGGGCAAGCTGCGCCCGTCACCAAGTGCATTTAACCAGCAATAGTCTGTTCATTTTTTGGCCATATACTAAATCAGGGGCAAGCTGCGCCCGTCACCAAGTGCATTTAACCAGCAATAGTCTGTTCATTTTTTGGCCATATACTACATCAGGGGCAAGCTGCGCCCGTCACCAAGTGCATTTAACCCTCAGTAGTGTGGTTGGTCAAGCTGTGACACCAAGTGCATTTAACCAGCAATAGTCTGTTCATTTTTTGGCCATATACTACATCAGGGGCAAGCTGCGCCCGTCACCAAGTGCATTTAACCAGCAATAGTGTGGTTATTTTTTGGCCATATCCCAGTCTAATTCTGTCACTAAACCCATACCTGTCACCCAGCGCCTAAATACTAGGCCTCAAATTTATATCCCGCTAAATCTCTCGTTACCGCTGTCCTGTTGTGGCTGGGAAAGTTATTTAGTGTCCGTCAAAGCACATTTTTTGTTCTGGGTTGAAATACAATTCCCAATTTAGCAATTTAAAAATTTAGTGGTTTCTGCTATATCAGAGCTATTTGAAATCTATCCCTAAAAGGGTAGATCATATTGAAGGTGCACATAGGGACATTCAGAATAACTTCACACACCCGCTACTGTGCATTTCCAAGTCTAATTCTGGCACTAAACCCATACCGGTCACGCAGCGCCTAAATACTAGGCCTCAAATTCATATCCAGCTAAATCTGTCGTTAGTGCTGTAGCTGGGCGAGTTATTTAGTGTCCGTTCAAGCACATTTCTTGTTCTGGGTTGAAATACAATTCCCAATTTAGCAATTTCATAATTTAGTGGTTTCTGCTATATCAGAGCTATTTGAAATCTATCCCTAAAAGGGTATATAATATTCAAGGTGCACATTGGGTCATTCAGAATAACTTCACACACCCGCTACTGTGTATTTCCAAGTCTAATTCTGTCAGTAAATCCATACCTGTCACCCAGCGCCTAAATACTAGGCCTCAAATTTATATCCCGCTGAATTTGAATACAATACATTGTGCCAAATAATATATTTGTTGTTGTGGTGAACCATAACAATGAGAAAAACATCTAGTAAGGGACGCGGACGTGGACATGGTGGTGTTAGTGGACCCTCTGGTGCTGGGAGAGGACGTGGCCGTTCTGCCACATCCACACGTCCTAGTGTACCAACTACCTCAGGTCCCAGTAGCCGCCAGAATTTACAGCGATATATGGTGGGGCCCAATGCCGTTCTAAGGATGGTAAGGCCTGAGCAGGTACAGGCATTAGTCAATTGGGTGGCCGACAGTGGATCCAGCACGTTCACATTATCTCCCACCCAGTCTTCTGCAGAAAGCGCACAGATGGCGCCTGAAAACCAAGCCCATCAGTCTGTCACATCACCCCCATGCATACCAGGGAAACTGTCTCAGCCTCAAGTCATGCAGCAGTCTCTTATGCTGTTTGAAGACTCCGCTGGCAGGGTTTCCCAAGGGCATCCACCCAGCCCTTCCCCAGCGGTGGAAGACATAGAATGCACTGACGCACAACCACTTATGTTTCCTGATGATGAGGACATGGGAATACCACCTCAGCACGTCTCTGATGATGACGAAACACAGGTGCCAACTGCTGCGTCTTTCTGCAGTGTGCAGACTGAACAGGAGGTCAGGGATCAAGACTGGGTGGAAGACGATGCAGGGGACGATGAGGTCCTAGACCCCACATGGAATGAAGGTCGTGCCACTGACTTTCACAGTTCGGAGGAAGAGGCAGTGGTGAGACCGAGCCAACAGCGTAGCAAAAGAGGGAGCAGTGGGCAAAAGCAGAACACCCGCCGCCAAGAGACTCCGCCTGCTACTGACCGCCGCCATCTGGGACCGAGCACCCCAAAGGCAGCTTCAAGGAGTTCCCTGGCATGGCACTTCTTCAAACAATGTGCTGACGACAAGACCCGAGTGGTTTGCACGCTGTGCCATCAGAGCCTGAAGCGAGGCATTAACGTTCTGAACCTGAGCACAACCTGCATGACCAGGCACCTGCATGCAAAGCATGAACTGCAGTGGAGTAAACACCTTAAAACCAAGGAAGTCACTCAGGCTCCCCCTGCTACCTCTTCTGCTGCTGCCGCCTCGGCCTATTCTGCTGCTGCCGCCTCGGCCTCTTCCTCCGCCTCTGGAGGAACGTTGGCACCTGCCGCCCAGCAAACAGGGGATGTACCACCAACACCACCACCACCACCTCCGTCACCAAGCGTCTCAACCATGTCACACGCCAGCGTTCAGCTCTCCATCTCACAAACATTTGATAGAAAGCGTAAATTCCCACCTAGCCACCCTCGATCCCTGGCCCTGAATGCCAGCATTTCTAAACTACTGGCCTATGAAATGCTGTCATTTAGGCTGGTGGACACAGACAGCTTCAAACAGCTCATGTCGCTTGCTGTCCCACAGTATGTTGTTCCCAGCCGCAACCACTTCTCCAAGAGAGCCGTGCCTTCCCTGCACAACCAAGTATCCGATAAAATCAAGTGTGCACTGCGCAACGCCATCTGTAGCAAGGTCCACCTAACCACAGATACGTGGACCAGTAAGCACGGCCAGGGACGCTATATCTCCCTAACTGCACACTGGGTAAATGTAGTGGCAGCTGGGCCCCAGGAGGAGAGCTGTTTGGCGCACGTCCTTCCGCCGCCAAGGATCGCAGGGCAACATTCTTTGCCTCCTGTTGCCTCCTCCTCCTTCTCGGCTTCCTCCTCCTCTTCTTCCACCTGCTCATCCAGTCAGCCACACACCTTCACCACCAACTTCAGCACAGCCCGGGGTAAACGTCAGCAGGCCATTCTGAAACTCATATGTTTGGGGGACAGGCCCCACACCGCACAGGAGTTGTGGCGGGGTATTGAACAACAGACCGACGAGTGGTTGCTGCCGGTGAGCCTCAAGCCCGGCCTGGTGGTGTGTGATAATGGGCGAAATCTCGTTGCAGCTCTGGGACTAGCCAATTTGACGCACATCCCTTGCTTGGCGCATGTGCTGAATTTGGTGGTGCAGAAGTTCATTCACAACTACCCCGACATGTCAGAGCTGCTGCATAAAGTGCGGGCCGTCTGTTCGCGCTTCCGGCGTTCACATCCTGCTGCTGCTCGCCTGTCTGCGCTACAGCGTAACTTCGGCCTTCCCGCTCACCGCCTCATATGCGACGTGCCCACCAGGTGGAACTCCACCTTGCACATGCTGGACAGACTGTGCGAGCAGCAGCAGGCCATAGTGGAGTTTCAGCTGCAGCACGCACGGGTCAGTCGCACTACAGAACAGCACCACTTCACCACCAATGACTGGGCCTCCATGCGAGACCTGTGTGCCCTGTTGCGCTGTTTCGAGTACTCCACCAACATGGCCAGTGGCGATGACACCGTTATCAGCGTTACAATACCACTTCTATGTCTCCTTGAGAAAACACTTAGGGCGATGATGGAAGAGGAGGTGGCCCAGGAGGAGGAGGAGGAGGAGGAGGAAGAGGGGTCATTTTTAGCACTTTCAGGCCAGTCTCTTCGAAGTGACTCAGAGGGAGGTTTTTGGCAACAGCAGAGGCCAGGTACAAATGTGGCCAGCCAGGGCCCACTACTGGAGGACGAGGAGGACGAGGATGAGGAGGAGGTGGAGGAGGATGAGGATGAAGCATGGTCACAGCGGGGTGGCACCCAACGCAGCTCGGGCCCATCACTGGTGCGTGGCTGGGGGGAAAGGCAGGACGATGACGATACGCCTCCCACAGAGGACAGCTTGTCCTTATCCCTGGGCAGCCTGGCACACATGAGCGACTACATGCTGCAGTGCCTGCGCAACGACAGCAGAGTTGCCCACATTTTAACCTGTGCGGACTACTGGGTTGCCACCCTGCTGGATCCACGCTACAAAGACAATGTGCCCACCTTACTTCCTGCACTGGAGCGTGATAGGAAGATGCGCGAGTACAAGCGCACGTTGGTAGACGCGCTACTGAGAGCATTCCCAAATGTCACAGGGGAACAAGTGGAAGCCCAAGGCCAAGGCAGAGGAGGAGCAAGAGGTCGCCAAGGCAGCTGTGTCACGGCCAGCTCCTCTGAGGGCAGGGTTAGCATGGCAGAGATGTGGAAAACTTTTGTCAACACGCCACAGCTAACTGCACCACCACCTGTTACGCAACGTGTTAGCAGGAGGCAACATTTCACTAACATGGTGGAACAGTACGTGTGCACACCCCTCCACGTACTGACTGATGGTTCGGCCCCATTCAACTTCTGGGTCTCTAAATTGTCCACGTGGCCAGAGCTAGCCTTTTATGCCTTGGAGGTGCTGGCCTGCCCGGCAGCCAGCGTTTTGTCTGAACGTGTATTCAGCACGGCAGGGGGCGTCATTACAGACAAACGCAGCCGCCTGTCTACAGCCAATGTGGACAAGCTGACGTTCATAAAAATGAACCAGGCATGGATCCCACAGGACCTGTCCGTCCCTTGTCCAGATTAGACATTAACTACCTCCCCATAACCATATATTATTGGACTCCAGGGCACTTCCTCATTCAATCCTATTTTTATTTTCATTTTACCATTATATTGCGAGGCTACCCAAAGTTGAATGAACCTCTCCTCTGCCTGTGTGCTAGGCCTAAATATATGCCAATGGACTGTTGCAGTGGTGGGTGACGTGAAGCCTGATTCTCTGCTATGACATGCAGACTGATTCTCTGCTGACATGAAGCCAGATTGTCTGTTACGGGACCTCTCTCCTCTGCCTGGGTGCTGGGTAGTGTTGAGCGCGAATATTCGAAAAGCAAATTTTTTTCGCGAATATCGCAACTTCGCGATTTCGCGAATATTTCGAATATAGTGCTATATATTCGTAAAAACGAATATTCGTTTTTTGTTTTTTCCCCCCCCCCACAAAATTACAGTACACATATAATTGATTGTTTCCCAAAGATCCAACAGCTCAGATCTTACTCACATTGCCTAGAAAGTGATTGAGGCGCGAATCTTCGTAAGGCGATTTTATTAGCGCACATGCGAATATCGGCACGTCCCAGAACAGAGGCAAAGGGCTTTGCATTCATACATTAGTGAATTGAGTTGCGAATCTTCGTAAGGCGATTTTATTAGCGCACATGCGAATATCTACACTTGTCCCAGAACAGAGGCAAAGGGCTTTGCATTCATACATTAGTGATTGAATTGAGCTGCGAATCTTCGTAAGGCGATTTTATTAACGCAAATGCAAATATCTACACTTGTCCCCAGAACAGAGAGGCAAAGGCCTGTGCATTCATATAGTATAGCACCATATTCGCGAATACGTAGAACTTCGTAAAATTCGATTTACGAATATTCGTATTTTTTATTTTACTTTCCACCTTACAGATTACATTGATCTGTACTCTGTCAACTACTGTCATCACCCCCCACTGTATCTCGATTGATTTCCAAAAGTCTCACATTCCCTAGAAAGTGATTGAGGTGCGAATCTTCGTAAGGCGATTTTATTAGCGCACATGCGAATATCTACACTTGTCCCAGAACAGAGGCAAAGGGCATTGCATTCATACATTAGTGATTGAATTGAGTTGCGAATCTTCGTAAGGCGATTTCATTAGCGCACATGTGAATTTTGCATAGCATATGTATTATGCGATGCGAAAATTCGAATTATCGCATATGCGAAATAATAACGAATTTGAATAATCGCGAATATTTTACGAATATTCTTTCGAATATTCACAAAATTTCGCGAATTCGAATATGGGACATGCCGCTCAACACTAGTGCTGGGCCTAAATTTATGACAATGGACTGTTGCAGTGGTGGCTGACGTGAAGCCTGATTCTCTGCTATGACATTCAGACTGATTCTCTGCTGACATGAAGCCAGATTGTCTGTTACGGGACCTCTCTCCTCTGCCTGGGTGCTGGGCCTAAATATATGCCAATGGACTGTTGCAGTGGTGGCTGACGTGAAGCCTGATTCTCTGCTATGACATGCAGACTGATTCTCTGCTGACATGAAGCCAGATTGTCTGTTACGGGACCTCTCTCCTCTGCCTGGGTGCTGGGCCTAAATTTATGCCAATGGACTGTTGCAGTGGTGGCTGACGTGAAGCCTCATTCTCTGCTATGACATGCAGACTGATTCTCTGCTGACATGAAGCCAGATTCTCTGTTACGGGACCTCCCTCCTCTGCCTGTGTGTGTGCTGGGCCTAAATATGTACCAATGGACTGTTGCAGTGGTGGCTGACGTGAAGCCTCATTCTCTGCTATGACATGCAGACTGATTCTCTGCTGACATGAAGCCAGATCCTCTGTTACGGGACCTCCCTCCTCTGCCTGGGTGCTGGGCCTAAATATATGCCAATGGACTGTTACAGTGGTGGGTGACGTGAAGCCTGATTCTCTGCTATGACATGCAGACTAATTCTCTGCTGACATGAAGACAGATTCTCTGTTACGGGACCTCTCTCCTCTGCCTGGGTGCCGGGGCCTAAATATCTGAGAATGGACTGTTCCAGTGGTGGGTGACGGGAAGCCAGATTCTCTGCTATGGAACCTCTCTCCAATTGATTTTGGTTAATTTTTATTTATTTAATTTTTATTTTAATTCATTTCCCTATCCACATTTGTTTGCAGGGGATTTACCTATATGTTGCTGCCTTTTGCAGCCCTCTAGCTCTTTCCTGGGCTGTTTTACAGCCTTTTTAGTGCCGAAAAGTTAGGGTCCCCATTGACTTCAATGGGGTTCGGGTTCGGGACTAAGTTCGGATCGGGTTCGGATCCCGAACCCGAACATTTCCGGGATGTTCGGCCGAACTTCTCGAACCCGAACATCCAGGTGTTCGCTCAACTCTAATAGTCTGTCTGGAGGTGTCTCGCAGAAGCTCATTAGTAAAGTCATATGGTCTGTCTGGAGGTGTCTAGGAGAAGCTCATTAGTAAAGTCATACAGTCTGTCAGGTGGTAGTGGAGGTGTCTAGGAGAAGCTCATTAGTAAAGTCATAGAGTCTGTCAGTTGGTAGTGGAGGTGTCTAGGAAAAGCTCATTAGTAAAGTCATACAGTCTGTCAGGTGGTAGTGGAGGTGTCTAGGAAAAGCTCATTAGTAAAGTCATATGGTCTGTCAGGTGGTAGTGGAGGTGTCTAGGAGAAGCTAATTAGTAAAGTCATACAGTCTGTCAGGTGGTAGTGGAGGTGTCTAGGAGAAGCTCATTAGTAAAGTCATACAGTCTGTCAGGTGGTAGTGGAGGTGTCTAGGAAAAGCTCATTAGTAAAGTCATACAGTCTGTCAGGTGGTAGTGGAGGTGTCTAGGAGAAGCTCATTAGTAAAGTCATATGGTCTGTCTGGAGGTGTCTAGGAGAAGCTCATTAGTAAAGTCACAGTCTGTCAGGTGGTAGTGGAGGTGTCTAGGAGAAGCTCATTAGTAAAGTCATACAGTCTGTCAGGTGGTAGTGGAGGTGTCTAGGAGAAGCTCATTAGTAAAGTCATAGAGTCTGTCAGGTGGTAGTGGAGGTGTCTAGGAAAAGCTCATTAGTAAAGTCATACAGTCTGTCAGGTGGTAGTGGAGGTGTCTAGGAGAAGATCATTAGTAAAGTCATACAGTCTGTCAGGTGGTAGTGGAGGTGTCTAGGAGAAGCTCATTAGTAAAGTCATATCGTCTGTCAGGTGGTAGTGGAGGTGTCTAGGAGAAGCTCATTAGTAAAGTCATATGGTCTGTCAGGTGGTAGTGGAGGTGTCTAGGAGAAGCTAATTAGTAAAGTCATACAGTCTGTCAGGTGGTAGTGGAGGTGTCTAGGAGAAGCTCATTAGTAAAGTCATACAGTCTGTCAGGTGGTAGTGGAGGTGTCTAGGAAAAGCTCATTAGTAAAGTCATACAGTCTGTCAGGTGGTAGTGGAGGTGTCTAGGAGAAGCTCATTAGTAAAGTCATACAGTCTGTCAGGTGGTAGTGGAGGTGTCTAGGAGAAGCTCATTAGTAAAGTCATACAGTCTGTCAGGTGGTAGTGGAGGTGTCTAGGAGAAGCTCATTAGTAAAGTCATATGGTCTGTCTGGAGGTGTCTAGGAGAAGCTCATTAGTAAAGTCATACAGTCTGTCAGGTGGTAGTGGAGGTGTCTAGGAGAAGCTCATTAGTAAAGTCATATTGTCTGTCAGGTGGTAGTGGAGGTGTCTAGGAGAAGCTCATTAGTAAAGTCATATGGTCTGTCTGTAGGTGTCTAGGAGAAGCTAATTAGTAAAGTCATATAGTCTGTCTGGAGGTGTCTCGCAGAAGCTCATTAGTAAAGTCATATGGTCTGTCTGGAGGTGTCTAGGAGAAGCTCATTAGTAAAGTCATACAGTCTGTCAGGTGGTAGTGGAGGTGTCTAGGAGAAGCTCATTAGTAAAGTCATACAGTCTGTCAGGTGGTAGTGGAGGTGTCTAGGAGAAGCTCATTAGTAAAGTCATACAGTCTGTCAGGTGGTAGTGGAGGTGTCTAGGAGAAGCTCATTAGTAAAGTCATACAGTCTGTCAGGTGGTAGTGGAGGTGTCTAGGAGAAGCTCATTAGTAAAGTCATAAAGTCTGTCAGGTGGTAGTGGAGGTGTCTAGGAGAAGCTCATTAGTAAAGTCATACAGTCTGTCAGGTGGTAGTGGAGGTGTCTAGGAAAAGCTCATTAGTAAAGTCATACAGTCTGTCAGGTTGTAGTTGAGGTGTCTAGGAGAAGCTCATTATTAAAGTCATACAGTCTGTCCGGTGTTAGTGGAGGTGTCTAGGAGAAGCTCATTAGTAAAGTCATACAGTCTGTCAGGTGGTAGTGGAGGTGTCTAGTAGAATCTCATTAGTAAAGTCATACAGTCTGTCAGGTGGTAGTGGAGGTGTCTAGGAGAATCTCATTAGTAAAGTCATATGGTCTGTCTGGAGGTGTCTAGGAGAAGCTAATTAGTATAGTCATATGGTCTGTCTGGTGATAGTGGAGGTGTCTGAGAGACGGTTGTACTGTCTATCTGGTGGTAGTAGAGGTGTCTAAAAGATGCTTATTAGCGCGGTTGTACTGTCTATCTGGTGGTAGTGGAGGTGTGTCAGATGAGATGCTTGTTAGCACAGTTGTATGGTCTAGCAGGTTGTAATGGATGTGTCTAGGAAAAGCTCATTAGCACTATTATAAATGTTGTTACCAACTGCTTTTCTCTGATGACGGTCTTTTGTCCTGAAAGAAATATTCACAGATGTGAGGCTGGCTTAGCTATTTTTCTAGCTTTGCTACATAAGCCTGTTGAAAAGGCTGGAAAGCATTTCTGCCAGTCCTCTGAGGGAAAATAATGAAGCTCTCATTACCGCTGTGTCCTCCCTTCTGTTTACTTGTTTCCTGTGCAGCAGCAAGTAAGTATAATTATAGCTCCTGTTGTCTCACTTCAATGGGACAGCTCCTTCCTATTCCACTGCAGGTACATCCTCAGCATAGCAAAGATGGACAACACCTTCAGCAACTTTATTTCATTATTTTGGATCAACTTCAGACAAATACACTTCCAAAGTAACCTTCAACTGAAAGTGAAGCAAGAGAATTACAACATCCTACAACGCTTACACCTCTCTCAACAAAACATGCAAGCTAGTTCTAATTTTTTTTCCTTAGCCCAAGGAATGTGACTTTCTATACCGGTGCATCAAAATCGTGCCGCGTGCTATAAGAGAAGGGCCACCGGAAGACCATTCCTGGTTCCTCCGGGCCAAAAGGCTCTTGCAATGGACCAGGAAAAGTAGCTAACCTTGAGTCAAAGCTGAGGATATGCTGGTCAATGCTTCGGCTTCCATCTAGCAGGTGTTGGCACAGAGCCTCTGTTGAGGTCTGGTCTCTCCCCAGAGAGAGAGACCAAGGGGTTTTCAGGGGAGAGAGGAACCTGATGGCCACACATACACCCCCTAAACCTCAGGGCGTAGCCCATAAGGGTGGCACAACCCTGAAAAGTCCTAGTGACAAACAAATGTGAACACAGAAAAAAAAAGAAAACACTAGCAGAAGCTGAGCTAAAAAAATATGAGTGAGGTCAAAGTGTGTGAAGATTTAGTGCATGCAAATGTACTGTCACTCAGTGGGTTCCCACCACAATTAAGTTCAGGCTTTCTGGCCCAACTAAGGCCATGGCCTCAATCTGGAAGCCCTTAATCACCTACCATATAGCACTAAAGGCATACACTGTAGGGACAGCAGTGTGGTTCTCTGCTCTTTTCAACCTCCCAGATAGATAAAAACAAAGACTACTTTTGATCTTCGCTACAAGACCAAGAAGCTAGTTCTCTATCTAGAAGAACAAGAGAACCAGAATGTCTCAAGAGAGACTTGTCTTACTTGGTTGACAAGCCTTGTGGTGTACTATTTGGAGTGCTCTTTATCTCCTGCCCTACAGGTGGGAGTCCTTCTTCTGCCATCTGCTTTTCCTCCTTTTCCACGTCATCTAATATCGATGGGAATATGTCATCAGGAACATCCAGCTCCTCCTCTCTCTGCATCTCATGGACTTTTCTAGGACATGAAGAAGGCTGATTTGTAAGAAGTGAAGCCAGCAAAAGATGAGGATGGCCATTAAGACCTGGCCCCCCTAAGGGGTGCAGACCGATGCCTGATATAGGAATAAATCAATAAACTGACACAGTATAAGGCCTCATGCACACAAACGTATTTTCTTTCTGTGTCGATTCCGTAGAACATGTCCTATTATTGTCCGCATTACGGACAAGGCTAGTACTGTTATATTAGGGGCCAGCTGCTCCATTCTGCAAAATACAGAATGCACACGGACGTCATCCGTATTGTTTGCGGATCTGTTTTTTGCGGACCGCAAAATAAATACAGTTGTGTGCATGAGGCCTAAGTCTCCCTGCAGTCTCCCTCTCCAATATTCTTCCATTATCATTTTCAGCGACAATGTCACTAGCGCATGAACGCTTGTAGCATGTCTCCCTGTGCTCAGCTGACAGGACAATGGTGGAGACCGCGCAGGATGAGGGTTTAATAGGGCTGTGACATAACAGGGGATGACTATCTGCGGACTGACTGGCTGCATGGCAATATGGGTGATCTCTTGTCCCCCAGGTTCTTACTTTGTCGGAGCTATGCCAGCTCCCTGTTATTGCACCTACTGCTTACAAAAAAATGCACTTTGTGACTAAGTAATTAGTCACAAAGCAAATTTTTTTGCAAAATTCAGCAAATCAAACATTTGAAAAATGTGCTCATCTCTATTTGTAAGGCGTGCAGTTGACATTTTAGGGGAAAAAAAAGATGTATTACCACAAAGCGCAAGAAAATTCGGACTCGTTGCAAATTGAAGTTTTCCCAAACTTTGGACTGAATTCCATTTTAAATGCTTCATTTCATTCAACACTATTGAATATATTTCCCAGAAAGCCAAAGGTATGCAAATTAGCTTGCCTGAAAAAAGAAAAGAAAAGAGGGCATATCCAACTAATGCCAGAAGAATTAAGATTGGCGATTTGCATACACTCCTCCTAGAAACCAAGAGTAGTGTCGTCAGGCATACAATACTCATGCATATTTTTCAGTCTCCCTAATGATAAAGAGCACCCCAAAGAGAACTCCACAAGCTAAGTCAACTAAATAAAACAGGTTTCTCTCAAGACTAGTGATGAGTGGGAGGTGCCATATTTGATTTTGCAATATTTTGCGAATATTCGATTGAATATTTGTGTTACATTCGTCGAAATTGAATATTTGTAATTTTTCCAATTATCGCGAATAATATGCGATTTAATTAATCGTGTATTGCAATTTTTTTCTTTTAATAGTATAAGGCAACGGTATTTTACGAAATTTTGTAATATTGCTCTAACTTCGTCTTTTATAATATGACGAATATTCTAAAAGACGAAGTTACAGCAATATTACGAAATTTCGTAAAATACACATATAGATTGTAATTTAGCTAATATACTGCTATAATCATTTTTTTTTTCTCAAATTTTTTTTGCCTCTTCTGAACTTAAGTTTTGTAAAATATGTACACTATTAAAAAAATTACTATAGCAGTATATTAGCTAAATTACAGTCTATATGTGTATTTTACGAAATTTCGTAATATTGCTCTAACTTCGTCTTTTAGAATATTCGTCATATTCTAAAAGACGAAGTTAGAGCAATATTACGAATATTCTAAAAGACGAAGTTAGAGCAATATTAAGAATATACTTAAAAAGTTGAAATCGCTATTCGATTATTATAACTTGAATTAATCTAATTGCGATTTCAATTTGGACCTGTTTTACTACGGTTGCTGCTATATTCCATATTCGTTAATTCTAGCCTAATATGGAATATAGCAGTGCTAAGCTGAAATCGCCATGCGATTACTTTGAGTTATATTAATCGCATTGCGATTTCAACTTGGACCTGGTTTACTATGGTTGGCTTCAATGGCTTGGTAGAATTAGCGAATATGACGAATGTATTCGTCATATTCCACAAAACGAAGATATTCTCCATCTTCGTTTTAGCTTCCTATTCATCAACTTCGCGAATTCTAGCAATCATATAGGAAAGTTGACTATAGAGACAGCTAAGTTTAATTCGCTATGCGATTATATTACTTAGCTTTTTTTTTAAATAAATAGAATATTATTTAATACCTGATAATTATTATAATTATTCTATTTATTTAAAAAAAAATGCTAAGTAATATAATCGCATAGCGAATTAAACTTAGCTGTCTCTATAGTCAACTTTCCTATATGATTGCTAGAATTCGCGAAGTTGATGAATAGGTAGCTAAAACGAAGATGGAGAATATCTTCGTTTTGTGGAATATGACGAATACATTCGTCATATTCGCTAATTCTACCAAGCCATTGAAGCCAACCATAGTAAACCAGGTCCAAGTTGAAATCGCAAAGCGATTAATATAACTCGAAGTAATCACATGGCGATTTCAACTTAGTAATGCTATATTCCATGCTCATGGAGCGTCCCCATCACCATGGGAGCGTCTCCATATACTAGAATGTACTGTCAGATTTGAGAATTACATTGAAATCGCAATTCGATTATTTCAAGTTATAATAATCGAATTGCGATTTCAACTTAGCACTGCTATATTCCATATTCGTTAATTCTAGCCTAATATGGAATATAGCAGTGCTAAGCTGAAATCGCCATGCGATTATTATAACTTGAAATAATCGAATTGCGATTTCAACGTAATTCTCAAATCCGACAGTACATTCTAGTATATGGAGACGTTTCCATGGTGATGGGGACGCTCCATGAGCACAGAAGTCTGCAGAAGCGGCAACGGGCACTGACTTGAGCATAAAAATAATTATATTAAATTTCGCGAATATATAGCACTATATTCTAAATATTCGCGAAATCTCGAAATCGCGATATTCGAGAAAAAAGTTCACAATTCGAATATTTACGCTCAACACTACTCGAGACATTCTGGTTCTCTTGGTCTTCTAAAAAAAAAAAAATAGCTTCCAAGTTGTAGTAAGAGATGTGTACGTTTTGTGGGATGTTGTAATTCTCTTGTCTCACTTTCAGTTGAATGTTACTTTGGAGGTTTTTCTGGTTCATATGATGTTGAATCAGAATGATAAAATAAAAATTGCTGAAGCTGTTGTCTGTTTTTGTTATATAGATGATGTATGTTCAGTTGAATAGCAGAGAACTATAATTACACCTACTTACTGCTGTATAGCAAGTAGGTAAACTGTAAGAACACAGAAGCAATATGAGCAATGCATCATTTCCACACAGTAAATTGGATGTGAGTCTCACATCTGAAAGTAGTTACTTATGGAAAAAGCCCTTAATCAGAAAAACAGCTTTTCTTGTTGCAAGGCCTTAGGGGGGCCTCTGGGTGTGTACTATTTCTATTATGGAGACCAGTTGTCCAGACTAGACAATGGTCCTCTTGATTTCTGGGTAAAATATATACAAATTATCATGTCTAACATGTTCTAGGATCAGAATATCTTTCACATAAACCAAGAGGGGTATTGCCTGGCCTACAATACTGTGCACACGGACTCAACGTGCCCCATCATGAAAAAGGGTACCCCTGAAACAATGCATATGTATTGTTGAGAAACACACAGTTCTGTACTTCTCTCTGTCTCTCTCTATCTGTTTTATAATCCAGAGGGAGGGTAGCATTTGAAAACAGCACAAGTAGTAAGGCATCTTCAGACAGTCCAAGTGTTGGTTGATGGGTGGGGATAAGTTTACAACTCGTGTTTTACACTACAGAAAGTTTTTTCTCAGTATCTGCGCATAAGACATTGGGCCCAAATCTGTGGCACCAATACTGCATTATTCCCAAAGAAAATTGGGAGTGGCAGTGTCTTAGGTGTGTTTGTGGAAAGATAAGGACATTGTATTGCTCCTCTTTGTCTTAGTTCCAGAAAACAGACTTCCAAACCGTTCCATACTTTGTGTGACTGTGTACATTTGTCCAAAAGATGTTAGGCATACAGAAGGGTTCCAAACGGAAGACCCAGGGTCAGGCCTTGTCCTTGCAAAGCCAGAAAGTGGGAGAGGGGTGGAGGAGGACGAGGTGCATAAGCATGTTGGTGGTGGTAATAGGTGGTAGTCATGGTCCCGGCGGTGGGGGCAACGACAGTGGCAGTTGGGGCAAACACAGAGCATGGGATGGGGAGGGGAACCAAGGAGCCCACCATGATACCGTATATCACTGTAGACCAAAAAACAATCCCCACTTAGCAATACATGGTCAAAACATACCCTACCGAACAACATCACCAAAAAAGGTACTAGAACAAAAATCTTACAATATTATTGTTTTCAGGTCTAGTACCTTTTTGTTTTTGGTGATAGATCACAGTCTGATAAAAGCTGCATAGTCGGCGAGGACTGTGAAGATGATAAGTGAGCATTGGACAGGCCCAGGGAGCCAGATCAGGGTGAGAGGAGGAGGTAACATACGAGGAAGGTGGTGGTGGCAAAGAACAGCCAGGGCCATGTCTGCTCCAGGAACTGGTTATACCGATGACAATATGGGTTAGGTCCAAAATGTGCCAGAGCTAAGCCGATCTAGGCTGCTTCCAGCTCTGTGCAAGTATCTCCTGTCTGGCAGTTCTCCATGCTGCCAGAAGACAGAAGCATTGTTTATACCTCCCAGATTTTTCGATGGTCAAAGAGGGACACTTTTGGTTCAGTGTGTGAAATATCTATTTTTCCTGTATATTTATACAGTTCGATGGTTTTCTGCACAATAGCATAAATATTATCTGAATGTAGAAATTTAAAAAATCCAAATTTTATCAATGAAATATTATACAAGATGGGGTCTAATATACAGAGAGGAACCAGATGAACACTTTCTGGATCAATATTGTAATAATGTTCATCTCTACCGCAGCTCAAAATGAGGAACATTTAAGGAGCAAAGATGGACTTGGGTCAAAAATAGGGACTGTCCCTCCAAAAGAGGTACACTTGGGAGGTCTGGCATTGATCTGTGCAAGAGCAAAAAAAGGCGTGGGCAGGCATACACAAACGTAGATACCACAGCATTATCCAACCCCTGAAGCAGCATCACTCCGTCCCGTGGCAGTAAACATCCTGCTGCGGAACAATCTCATTCCCCTCTTATCTATCTTAAAACAGACGCTGACCCTCCTGCAGCAGTGAACTACGGCAGAAGAAGAGCAGCCGATGCATCTTCCTGTCCACCCCATAGCTGTTGGGTACACACAAGGAGAAACTGCCATGGAGGAGGAGGAGCGGCCACTGGAGGAGGAGGGGTCAAGGTAGAGGAGCAGGAGGAAGATGATGATGGTGACACCCAATTATCTCAGTGGGGAATGAAACAGCCTGAAACAACTGGCTTACGCAGTGACAGGCGTATTAGTGACATCAAGCAGTCTGATGATTACTAGACAGCCATGCCAAGCGATGTTATTACCAGGAAGCACTGTGTACACGGCTTACAATGAGCAAGTGGAGACCTGCCGCATCTACGCCCATGTTCAGGCCTACCTACACTCTTGATTAGGACTTACTGTGCACCTGCTGCCCACTCTGCCTATACTCCATAGCTTAACCTCTTAAGGACATAGGGCGTACAGGTACGCCCTTGTGCCCTGGTACTTAAGGACACAGGGCGTACATGTACGCCCTGTGTATTTCTGATCACTGCCGTGCGGCTGGCAGTGATCGGAACCCGGCGCCTGCTCAAATCATTGAGCAGGCACCTAGGCTAAATGCGCCGGGGGGTCCCGTGACCCCCCCATGTCGGCGATCGCGGCAAACCGCAGGTCAATTCAGACCTGCGGTTTGCTGCGATTTCTGCAGTTTCTGATCCCCGCGGTCCCTGACCGCGGGGATCAGAAACTTTAGTATTCCTAAAATGCATCTGTATCCCTCCCCCCTGCACCCCTTAGTGATTTTTGCCGGGTGGGAGGTGCAGGGGGAGGGTTGCGGGCGGTGCGGGCGGTGCGGGAGGCGGGCGGTGCTGCAGGCGGGATCGCGATACCCCGCCCGCCTCCCATTGCGTAATCGTTGGCGTCTAGTGGGTATACCAGGGTGCCAGCACATTGCTGGCACCCTGGTATAAACGGCTGACATCGGTGATGCGATGTCAGCCGTTTAACCCTTTCCATACAGCGGTCCGTACGGACCGCTGTATGGAAAAGGTTAACAGCGCAGGGAGCTCCCTCCCTCTCCCATCGGGGGGCTGCTGTGCCTTTGCAGCCCCTCCGAATGGAGAGGGAGAGAGCTCCCAGGCAGCCCCCCAAGCCCCGTCCTTACCCTTCCCCGTCTGCGCAGTTCTGACCATAACTGAGCAGACGGGGAAGGTTCCCATGGCAACAGGACGCCTTCTCAGGCGTCCTGCTGTCCATGGTGCTGAACAGATCTGTGCTGAAAGGCATAGATCTGTTCAGACAAAGTGTAAAATACAGTACAGTACTATATATTGTACTGTACTGTATTATACAGACATCAGACCCACTGGATCTTCAAGAACCAAGTGGGTCTGGGTCAAAAAGAAAGTGAAAAAAAGTGAAAATAAAGTAAAAATCAAAAAACACATTTATCACTGATTAAAAAAAAAAATATGAAATTCCCTACACATGTTTGGTATCGCCGCGTCCGTAACGACCTGATCTATAAAACGGTCATGTTACTTTACCCAAACGGTGAACGCCATAAAAATAAAAAATTAAAAACTATGATGAAATTGAAATTTTGCCCACCTTACTTCCCCAAAAAGTTAATAAAAGTGATCAAAAAAGTTGTATGTACTCCAAAATTGTAACAATCAAACCGTCATCTCATCCCGCAAAAATCATACCCTACCCAAGATAATCGCCCCAAAACTGAAAAAACTATGGCTCTTAGACTATGGAAACACTAAAACATGATTTTTTTTGTTTCAAAAATGAAATCATTGTGTAAAACTTACATAAATAAAAAAAAGTATACATATTGGGTATCGCCGCGTCCGTATCGACCGGCTCTATAAAAATATCACATGACCTAACCCCTCAGATGACCACCGTAAAAAAAAAAAAAACAAACGGTGTAAAAAAAGCAATTTTTTGTCATCTTACTTCACAAAAAGTGTAACAGCAAGCGATCAAAAAGTCATATGCACCCCAAAATAGTGCCAATAAAACCGTAATCTCATCCCGCAAAAAATGAGACCCTACTTGAGATAATCGCCCAAAAACTAAAAAAAACTATGGCTCTTAGACTATGGAGACACTAAAACTTTTTTTTGTTTTAAAAATTAATTTATTGTGTAAAACTTACATAAATAAAAAAAATTGTATACATATTAGGTATCGCCGCGTCCGTGACAACCTGCTCTATAAAATTACCACATGATCTAACCTGTCAGATGAATGTTGTAAATAACAAAAAAAAAACGGTGCCAAAAAAGCTATTTCTTGTTACCTTGCCGCACAAAAAGTGTAATATAGAGCAACCAAAAATCATATGTACCCTAAACTAGTACCAACAAAACTGCCACCTTATCCCGTAGTTTCTAAAATGGGGTCACTTTTTTGGAGTTTCTACTCTAGGGGTGCATCAGGGGGGCTTCAAATGGGACATGGTGTCAATAAAACCAGTCCAGCAAAATCTGCCTTTCAAAAACCGTATGGCATTCCTTTCCTTCTGCGCCCTGTCGTGTGCCCGTACAGCAGTTTACGACCACATATGGGGTGTTTCTGTAAACTACAGAATCAGGGCCATAAATAATGAGTTTTGTTTGGCTGTTAACCCTTGCTTTGTAACTGGAAAAAAAATATTAAAATGGAAAATCTGCCAAAAAAGTGAAATTTTGAAATTGTATCTCTATTTTCCATTAAATCTTGTGCAACACCTAAAGGGTTAACAAACTTTGTAAAATCAGTTTTGAATACCTTGAGGGGTGTAGTTTCTTAGATGGGGTCACTTTTATGGAGTTTCTACTCTAGGGGTGCATCAGGGGGCTTCAAATGGGACATGGAGTCAAAAAAACAGTCCAGCAAAACCTGTCTTCCAAAAACCATATGGCGCACCTTTCACTCTACGCCCCGCTGTGTGGCCGTACAGTAGTTTACGGCCACATATGGGGTGTTTCTGTAAACGGCAGAGTCAGGGCAATAAAGATACAGTCTTGTTTGGCTGTTAACCCTTGCTTTGTTAGTGGAAAAAATGGGTTAAAATGGAAAATTAGCCAAAAAAATGAAATTCTCAAATTTCATCCCCATTTGCCAATAACTCTTGTGCAACACCTAAAGGGTTAACGAAGTTTGTAAAATCAGTTTTGAATACCTTGAGGGGTGTAGTTTATAGAATGGGGTCATTTTTGGGTGGTTTCTATTATGTAAGCCTCGCAAAGTGACTTCAGAGCTGTAGTGGTCCCTAAAAATTGGGTTTTTGTAAATTTCTGAAAAATTTCAAGATTTGCTTCTAAACTTCTAAGCCTTGTAACATCCCCAAAAAATAAAATATCATTCCCAAAATAATTCAAACATGAAGTAGACATATGGGGAATGTAAAGGCATCACAATTTTTAGGGGTATTACTATGTATTACAGAAGTAGAGAAACTGAAACTTTGAAATTTGCAAATTTTTCCAAATTTTTGTTAAATTAGGTATTTTTTGGTGCAAAAAAAATTATTTTTTTAACTTCATTTTACCAGTGTCATGAAGTACAATATGTGACGAAAAAACAATCTCAGAACGGCCTGGATAAGTCAAAGAGTTTTAAAGTTATCAGCACTTATAGTGACACTGGTCAGATTTGCAAAAAATGGCCTGGTCCTAAGGTGTAAAAAGGCTGTGTCCTTAAGGGGTTAAGGACCTGTGATGACATCATAGTCATGTGATCTTTTCAACAGTGGAAGTGGTGGTAGGACCTGTGATGAGGTCACCATCATGTGACCAGTGCAGCAGTGGAGAGAAGAGACCTGTGATGCCATGGAATGAATGTGAGAAAAATGCTGGGAGATGTGGTTCTCCACATTATTCCTCCTCTCTGCTTAGTGGGAGGAAATATGTTATTTACCTGGGACTGTATGTTAGAGAGGCTGAGGGGAGGGGTGTTATTTACATGGGACTATCTTCTATTATATAGAAGACTGTATGGAAGAGAGGTTATTTACATGGGACTATATTGTATAGAAGACTGGAAGGAGAGTGTGACGGATCTCTTAGCACCCCGACCGGGTACCTCTGTTGATGGATGCTCCCAGTGCTTCCCGAGGACTCCAAGCACTCCGCGCTACACCAAAACCACCACAGGAGACAGGAACAGCTCTTACAAGAGCTAGAAGTAATAGCCAGGGGAGTATACACGTATAGCAATCCCCATACACATGAGACGAGGCTCTATGTTGAATGTAAAACAGCAACTCTTTAATGGGTTATTTTTCAGCCTTTTATGCAGGTCTCCTAGCAAGGGACACTCCCCCTGGGGCCCTTGTAGAAGACTGTGACAGTTTATATTTTAGCCAATCAAATGCATTTACAGTATTGAAACCTTTCCAGCAATTGTACACAAAACCCCCTTCCCTCTGTCTGTAACGCAATCAACAAAATACAATGAGCATTGTCTTTGACGCAATTAACTAACACACTGGCATTGTCTGAGACGCAATTAACTAACACACTGGCATTGTCTGAGATGCAATTAACTAACACACTTGCATTGTCTAAAACACAATCAACCAAATACAATTACCAAACGTAATGGGTTAACTTAATCACTCACAGACAGAACACACATTTTTCCCAACACACAGAAAACACCTCAAAATCCCACACATCCCCATAATGTATACATCCATGGATAGCTCTGATCTGGGTGAATAACATATCCAAAAATCACCCAGATCCGGGCAGGGGATCCCAAATTCCATGGAAGTCACATTTGGCCGGCCGCAAGCATGGCTTTCCTGCCCAAAACAGTTCCACAGATTTAAGCTGTGCAGCCAGTCTGTCTTCTCCTTCAAAGATAGTATGGGCCATAATCCTGGGGCAAGAGGCTGGTAGCCAGGACCCTCCAAAACCCAGTGGCGAGGTTGGTTTTGCCACAGAGAGGACAGGCATTATAATTTAAGAGGGCACTACAGAGAAGATTATAACTCCAGGGGGTTCTGCAGGGGGCATTATAATTACAGTGAGCACTGCGGGGGCATTATAATTACAGGGGGACTGTGTGGGGCATTATAATTACAGGGGGGACTGCGGGGGGCATTATAATTACTGGGGGGACTGCGTGGGGCATTATAATTACAGGGGGGACTGCGGGGGGCATTATAATTACAGGGGGGACTGCGTGGGGCATTATAATTACAGGGGGAACTGCGGGGGGCATTATAATTACTGGGGGACTGCGTGGGGCATTATAATTACTGGGGGACTGCGTGGGGCATTATAATTATAGGGGGGACTGTGGGGGGCATTATAATTACAGGGTGGACTGCGGGGGCAATATAATTACAGGGGGAATGCGGGGGGCATTATAATTACAGGGAGGACTGCGGGGGCATTAAAATTTCAGGGGGGACTGCGTGGGAAATTTTATAATTACAGGGGGGGAATGCGTGGGGCATTATAATTACAGGAGGCACTGTGGGGGGCATTATAATTACAGGAGGCACTGTGGGGGGCATTATAATTACAGGGGGCACTGCGGGGGCATTATAATTACAGAGGGCACTGCAGGGGCATTATAATTACAGGGGCATAGCGGGGGCATTATGATTACAGGGGGCACTGCAGGGGGTATTATAATTATAGGGGACACTGCAGAGGGCATTATAATTACAGAGGATAGTGTGGGGGCATTATAATTATTGGGAGCACTGTGGGGGGAATTATAATTACAAGGGGCATTGCGGGGGAATTATAATTACAGGGGGAACTGCGGGGAACACTGTAAAAACTGTAGGCAGTGGTGGGGAGCATTACTACTACTACTGAGGACTGTATAGGAGTGCCTCATAGATTATAAATGATTCCCTATAGGGGGCCTTATTTGTACTGAGGGCACTGTCGGGAGCCTTATTACCACTGGGGGTACTATGGGGGGGGTCTTCCACCTAGCAGTGAGCCCGGGACGTGTTGTAGAAATATTAATATTAGATATCTGCTGTCAAATGTCTTTGTGTAAGGACAGGCAAATCTCTCAACCGCAGTCAGACAAAGGTGTTACCATCTTGAGTTCTTGCTGAGCAATCCTCCTCCTCCTGCCCAGTCTCTTCACTTTTATTGTTTACTCACAAAAGGTGTAACAATAGCAAGGGTCCGGCCCGTCACCCGACCACTTCCTTCATGTAACAAGGATGCAGGAAGTGATGACATACAGGAAGTGGTGACATACAGGAAGTGGTGACATACAGGAAGACAAGACACCATCATTTAGAATAACATAGCCAGCTTACAAACACATGTATCCTATAACCGTATCTATCCTTGCTCAGTGATCAATGCCAGATAAAGTTACTATGATCCTCATGCAGGTTTATTTACAGGACAGCGTCATTATCTCCAGCGGCTGATCAGGCGCACTAGAGACAACAAACGCACGTTCCTTTCATATATTGTTCTCTTAACAAATGCATTCACGCCAAGCCAATAAATCCGCGTCTTGTGCGGGGGCCCTAGCCGGCGTCCATACATCAGCCAACAAAACCCTGCTCTGCTGAACACATCAGTCTCCCCCGGCCCACAGCCCAGTGCTTAGCACATGGACCATTCACCGACGGAGACCTCTGCGCCCAGCAGCTGTGACAGGACATACACGGGAAGATATCCACTCCAATGGTTTACCCTGACACTGAGAGACATGATGACAATACACAATATATTAGAAACCCATCCTAATACAATTCCCACAACATAGCAAAATACATATAAGCTAGGAGAAAAAGAAACTACGTCTACAACTACAAAATAACTACAAAGCACTTGAACAACTCCATAGCAAATGACATAAATAACCTTTATTGAATATAAACAAGATTGGTAAAAATATACAATTTACAGAGCAGCAGGTAAAAACTACAGAAGGAGAGAGAGGACAGACCACGGGGGCGGCTGCAGGGTCAGCTACAGTCACAGTCACCAAGAAAAATAGAAGGGGTAAACAGTCAGCAAAAATAATAGCACCAGTGAAAAATCACCATAGTGCAAATAACCAAGGACTGCAAAAACCTCCATGAATAAAGAGACATAAACAATAACAGGTAACAAAATACAGCACAGGCAGCACAGGGCGCACTATGTACAGCACAGGCAGCGCAGGGCGCACTATGTACAGCACAGGCAGCGCAGGGCACACTATGTACAGCACAGGCAGCGCAGGGCGCACTATGTACAGCACAGGCAGCGCAGGGCGCACTATGTACAGCACAGGCAGCGCAGGGCGCACTATGTACAGAACAGGCAGCGGAGGGCGCACTATGTACAGCACAGGCAGCGCAGGGCGCACACTATGTACAGCACAGGCAGCGCAGGGCGCACTATGTACAGCACAGGCAGCGCAGGGTGCACTATGTACAGCACAGGCAGCGCAGGGCACACTATGTACAGCACAGGCAGCGCAGGGCACACACTATGTACAGCACAGGCAGCGCAGGGCGCACTATGTACAGCACAGGCAGCGGAGGGAGCACTATGTACAGCACAGGCAGCGCAGGGCGCACTATGTACAGCACAGGCAGCGCAGGGCACACTATGTACAGCACAGGCAGCGCAGGGCGCACTATGTACAGCACAGGCAGCGCAGGGCGCACTATGTACAGCACAGGCAGCGGAGGGAGCACTATGTACAGCACAGGCAGCGCAGGGCGCACTATGTACAGCACAGGCAGCGCAGGGCGCACTATGTACAGCACAGGCAGCGCAGGGCGCACTATGTACGGCACAGGCAGTGCAGGGCGCACTATGTACGGCACAGGCAGCGCAGGGCGCACTATGAACAGCACAGGCAGAGCAGGGCGCACTATGTACGGCACAGGCAGCGCAGGGCGCACTATGTACAGCACAGGCAGCGCAGGGCGCACTATGTACAGCACAGGCAGCACAGGGCGCACTATGTACAGCACAGGCAGCGGAGGGAGCACTATGTACAGCACAGGCAGCACAGGGCGCACTATGTACAGCACAGGCAGTGCAGGGCGCACTATGTACAGCACAGGCAGCGCAGGGCGCACTATGTACAGCACAGGCAGTGCAGGGCGCACTATGTACAGCACAGGCAGCGCAGGGCGCACTATGTACAGCACAGGCAGCACAGGGCGCACTATGTACAGCACAGGCAACGCAGGGCACACTATGTACAGCACAGGCAGCACAGGGCGCACTATGTACAGCACAGGCAGCGGAGGGAGCACTATGTACAGCACAGGCAGCGCAGGGCACACACTATGTACAGCAAAGGCAGCGCAGGGCACACTATGTACAGCACAGGCAGTGCAGGGCACACTATGTACAGCACTGGCAGCGCAGGGCACACACTATGTACAGCACGGGCAGTGCAGGGCACACTATGTACAGCACAGGCAGCGCAGGGCACACACTATGTACAGCAAAGGCAGCGCAGGGCACACTATGTACAGCACAGGCAGTGCAGGGCACACTATGTACAGCACAGGCAGCGCAGGGCACACACTATGTACAGCACGGGCAGTGCAGGGCGCACTATGTACAGCACAGGCAGCGCAGGGCGCACTATGTACAGCACAGGCAGCGCAGGGTGCACTATGTACAGCACAGGCAGCGCAGGGTGCACTATGTACAGCACAGGCAGCGCAGGGTGCACTATGTACAGCACAGGCAGCGCAGGGCACACTATGTACAGCACAGGCAGCGCAGGGCGCACACTATGTACAGCACAGGCAGTGCAGGGCGCACTATGTACAGCACAGGCAGAGCAGGGCACACTATGTACAGCACAGGCAGCGGAGGGAGCACTATGTACAGCACAGGCAGCGCAGGGCACACACTATGTACAGCACAGGCAGCGCAGGGCACACTATGTACAGCACAGGCAGTGCAGGGCACACTATGTACAGCACAGGCAGCGCAGGGCACACACTATGTACAGCACGGGCAGTGCAGGGCACACTATGTACAGCACAGGCAGCGCAGGGCACACACTATGTACAGCAAAGGCAGCGCAGGGCACACTATGTACAGCACAGGCAGTGCAGGGCACACTATGTACAGCACAGGCAGCGCAGGGCACACACTATGTACAGCACGGGCAGTGCAGGGCGCACTATGTACAGCACAGGCAGCGCAGGGCGCACTATGTACAGCACAGGCAGCGCAGGGTGCACTATGTACAGCACAGGCAGCGCAGGGCACACTATGTACAGCACAGGCAGCGCAGGGCGCACACTATGTACAGCACAGGCAGTGCAGGGCGCACTATGTACAGCACAGGCAGAGCAGGGCACACTATGTACAGCACAGGCAGCGCAGGGCGCACTATGTACAGCACAGGCAGCGCAGGTCGCACTATGTACAGCACAGGCAGCGCAGGGCACACTATGTACAGCACAGGCAGCGCAGGGCGCACACTATGTACAGCACAGGCAGTGCAGGGCGCACTATGTACAGCACAGGCAGCGCAGGGCGCACTATGTACAGCACAGGCAGGGCAGGGCGCACTATGTACAGCACAGGCAGCTCAGGGTGCACTATGTACAGCACAGGCAGTGCAGGGCGCACTATGTACAGCACAGGCAGCGCAGGGCGCACTATGTACAGCACAGGCAGAGCAGGGCGCACTATGTACAGCACAGGCAGCGCAGGGCGCACTATGTACAGCACAGGCAGCGCAGGGCGCACTATGAACAGCACAGGCAGTGCAGGGCGCACTATGTACGGCACAGGCAGCGCAGGGCGCACTATGTACAGCACAGGCAGCGCAGGGCGCACTATGTACAGCACAGGCAGCGCAGGGCGCACTATGTACAGCACAGGCAGTGCAGGGCGCACTATGTACAGCACAGGCAGCGCAGGGCGCACTATGTACAGCACAGGCAGCACAGGGTGCACTATGTACAGCACAGGCAGTGCAGGGCGCACTATGTACAGCACAGGCAGCGCAGGGCACACTTTGTACAGCACAGGCAGCGCAGGGCGCACTATGTACAGCACAGGCAGCGCAGGGCGCACTATGTACAGCACAGGCAGCGCAGGGTGCACTATGTACAGCACAGGCAGCGCAGGGCGCACTATGTATGTACAGCACAGGCAGCGCAGGGCGCACTATGTACAGCACAGGCAGAGCAGGGCGCACTATGTACAGCACAGGCAGCGCAGGGCGCACTATGAACAGCACAGGCAGAGCAGGGCGCACTATGTACGGCACAGGCAGAGCAGGGCACACTATGTACAGCACAGGCAGCACAGGGTGCACTATGTACAGCACAGGCAGCGCAGGGCGCACTATGTACAGCACAGGCAGCGCAGGGCGCACTATGTACAGCACAGGCAGCGCAGGGCGCACTATGTACAGCACAGGCAGCGCAGGGCGCACTATGTACAGCACAGGCAGCGCAGGGCGCACTATGTACAGCACAGGCAGCGCAGGGCGCACAATGTACAGCACAGGCAGCGCAGGGCGCACTATGAACAGCACAGGCAGCAGAGGGCGCACTATGTACAGCACGGGCAGCGCAGGGCGCACTATGTACAGCACGGGCAGCGCAGGGCGCACTATGAACAGCACAGGCAGCGCAGGGCTCACTATGTACGGCACAGGCAGCGCAGGGTTCACTATGTACGGCACAGGCACCGCAGGGCGCACTATGTACAGCACGGGCAGCGCAGGGCGCACTATGAACAGCACGGGCAGCGCAGGGCGCACTATGTACAGCACGGGCAGCGCAGGGCGCACTATGTACAGCACGGGCAGTGCAGGGCGCACTATGTACAGCACAGGCAACGCAGGGCGCACTATGTACAGCACAGGCAGCGCAGGGCGCACTATGTACAGCACAGGCAGCGCAGGGCGCACTATGTACAGCACAGGCAGCACAGGGCGCACTATGTACAGCACAGGCAACGCAGGGCGCACTATGTACAGCACAGGCAGCACAGGGCGCACTATGTACAGCACAGGCAGCGGAGGGAGCACTATGTACAGCACAGGCAGCGCAGGGCACACACTATGTACAGCAAAGGCAGCGCAGGGCACACTATGTACAGCACAGGCAGTGCAGGGCACACTATGTACAGCACAGGCAGCGCAGGGCACACACTATGTACAGCACGGGCAGTGCAGGGCGCACTATGTACAGCACAGGCAGCGCAGGGCACACACTATGTACAGCACGGGCAGCGCAGGGCGCACTATGTACAGCACAGGCAGCGCAGGGCACACACTATGTACAGCACGGGCAGTGCAGGGCACACTATGTACAGCACAGGCAGCGCAGGGCGCACTATGTACAGCACAGGCAGAGCAGGGCACACTATGTACAGCACAGGCAGTGCAGGGCACACACTATGTACAGCAAAGGCAGCGCAGGGCACACTATGTACAGCACAGGCAGTGCAGGGCACACTATGTACAGCACAGGCAGCGCAGGGCACACACTATGTACAGCACGGGCAGCGCAGGGCGCACTATGTACAGCACAGGCAGCGCAGGGCGCACTATGTACAGCACAGGCAGCGCAGGGTGCACTATGTACAGCACAGGCAGCGCAGGGCACACTATGTACAGCACAGGCAGCGCAGGGCGCACACTATGTACAGCACAGGCAGTGCAGGGCGCACTATGTACAGCACAGGCAGAGCAGGGCACACTATGTACAGCACAGGCAGCGCAGGGCGCACTATGTACAGCACAGGCAGGGCAGGGTGCACTATGTACAGCACAGGCAGCGCAGGGCACACTATGTACAGCACAGGCAGCGCAGGGCGCACACTATGTACAGCACAGGCAGTGCAGGGCGCACTATGTACAGCACAGGCAGAGCAGGGCACACTATGTACAGCACAGGCAGCGGAGGGAGCACTATGTACAGCACAGGCAGCGCAGGGCACACACTATGTACAGCAAAGGCAGCGCAGGGCACACTATGTACAGCACAGGCAGTGCAGGGCACACTATGTACAGCACAGGCAGCGCAGGGCACACACTATGTACAGCACGGGCAGTGCAGGGCGCACTATGTACAGCACAGGCAGCGCAGGGCACACACTATGTACAGCACGGGCAGCGCAGGGCGCACTATGTACAGCACAGGCAGCGCAGGGCACACACTATGTACAGCACGGGCAGTGCAGGGCACACTATGTACAGCACAGGCAGCGCAGGGCGCACTATGTACAGCACAGGCAGAGCAGGGCACACTATGTACAGCACAGGCAGTGCAGGGCACACACTATGTACAGCAAAGGCAGCGCAGGGCGCACTATGTACAGCACAGGCAGCGCAGGGCACACACTATGTACAGCAAAGGCAGCGCAGGGCACACTATGTACAGCACAGGCAGTGCAGGGCACACTATGTACAGCACAGGCAGCGCAGGGCACACACTATGTACAGCACGGGCAGTGCAGGGCGCACTATGTACAGCACAGGCAGCGCAGGGCGCACTATGTACAGCTCAGGCAGCGCAGGGTGCACTATGTACAGCACAGGCAGCGCAGGGCACACTATGTACAGCACAGGCAGCGCAGGGCGCACACTATGTACAGCACAGGCAGTGCAGGGCGCACTATGTACAGCACAGGCAGAGCAGGGCACACTATGTACAGCACAGGCAGCGCAGGGCGCACTATGTACAGCACAGGCAGGGCAGGGCGCACTATGTACAGCACAGGCAGCGCAGGGTGCACTATGTACAGCACAGGCAGAGCAGGGCACACTATGTACAGCACAGGCAGAGCAGGGCGCACTATGTACAGCACAGGCAGCGCAGGGCGCACTATGTACAGCACAGGCAGAGCAGGGCGCACTATGTACAGCACAGGCAGCGCAGGGCGCACTATGAACAGCACAGGCAGCGCAGGGCGCACTATGTACAGCACAGGCAGTGCAGGGCGCACTATGTACAGCACAGGCAGAGCAGGGCACACTATGTACAGCACAGGCAGCACAGGGTGCACTATGTACAGCACAGGCAGCGCAGGGCTCACTATGTACGGCACAGGCAGCGCAGGGCTCACTATGTACAGCACAGGCAGCGCAGGGCTCACTATGTACGGCACAGGCAGCGCAGGGCGCACTATGTACAGCACAGGCAGCGCAGGGCGCACTATGTACAGCACAGGCAGCGCAGGGCGCACTATGAACAGCACAGGCAGCGCAGGGCTCACTATGTACAGCACGGGCAGCGCAGGGCGCACTATGTACAGCACAGGCAGCGCAGGGCGCACTATGAACAGCACAGGCAGCGCAGGGCGCACTATGTACGGCACAGGCAGAGCAGGGCGCACTATGTACAGCACGGGCAGCGCAGGGCTCACTATGTACGGCACAGGCAGCGCAGGGCACACTATGTACGGCACAGGCAGAATATTAAAGCTAAATGATAAAGTACATGAAGGATATACTGTACTGGTATTCAGGGTAAATTGTTTGGGCACTCGGTCTGTAAAAGTTTCACTATCACGGATCTAGGATATTAATGGCAAAGTAACTTCCCAGATTTCATTTATGGATGATATTATATTTACCCAAAAGGTGTTGACTAAGGGGCACAGGGAGAGGTTTTTTTTGATACTGTAGTGAGACAACAGGGACAGTGTGGGAACAATGTAATCGTCCTGTACATCTTGTTCACTTGCTGCACCATTCTTGCTATATATATATATTTACTGTGTGTCAGACTCTGTGTCACCAGGCGGTCTAATATATAGGCGCGTTTTCCAGTCTATGTGCTGCGCCATTCATACTTCATTACATTACTGGTTCAGTTACAGTACACTATGTCCAGCAGACAGGTGCCTGGACCCTCTAAAGGAATAAGCGGTTACAAAAGTCTTGTTGTAGTCGGCACAAGTATCAGCAGAGGAAGGGGGAAATAGCAGCAGCCGCAGCAACAGACCCGATGTCACGGGGTGCCGAAGGCGCACTCGGTCTCCCATCAGCCGCAGACCTGCTGCTTAGCTTCTGGAGCGAGGATCTGCGTTTGGCCTCGGTCCCAGGGCGGCTTTGCTAGCTGGGAGGCTCCCCGTTCCTAGGTCTGCCTTGAGCACCAAGCTGATCACTCGGTGCTCGATTTGTCTGTCTGTCGGTCATGTGACGCTGGCCACGTCACATGACCCTCACTCCCCACTATAAATACAGGCAGCCTGCTGGCCACACGTTGCCTGTTAATTTTAGGTATCTGGTAATTGTTTTGTTCCTGCATAATTACCTGACCCTGTTCCCTGAGGATCCTCTGCCTGCTCCTCCTGTACTGCGCACTCCTGGTATCCTGACCCCGGCTTCCACCTGACGATTCTTTGCGGACTCCTGTTGTACTTCGTTTCTATCCTGGTATGTGACCTCTGCTTTTCCTGACTATTCTCTGCTCATTCCTTAGTACCGCGTAGCTCTCTAGGTATTGACCCGGTCCATTCACGTTCCGTTATTTGTATTGTCTGTCTTCCCAGCACGTATCCTAAGTTAGGCACTGCCGTCTAGTTGTCCCCTGTCATTAGGACTTGCGAGGCAAGTAGGCAGGGCCAGGGGTGAGGGTGGAGCGCAGCGGTCACTATCCTCCCCCCTGTGTGTAGTGTACGTTACCGTCACACCCGAGCTGCCAGTGTCACACAGCGGTCATGTTTTGACCAACAATCTGGAATGATTGACTGGCTCTTCAACATCATCTCAGGTGACATCAGACACCCCCAGCCAGGATTCTAACGCTGCACCCCGATACTCTGCGCTCCACTGCACATACTTGTTTCTCCTCCTGTAGTAGCCTTTATCGGGATCTTATCTTCTTTTCATCTGACCTTGTCTCAAGGATCTCAGGTAAGAACCAGTGTCTGCCATGTTTCTTTATACTGGAAAAAGCATCACATGAAGCTGGAGATAAATACTGAGTCCCCGGCACGAGTCCTCTCGCCATCCCCAAGACCCCTCCTCTCACCGTCCCCAAGGAGCGGTCATTTCACCGGAATCCCACTCTTCCTGTCAGAGGAGATTTAACGAGAGGACACATGATAATTAACCTCTTGTAATAATGTTCATCTATACCGCAGCTCAAAATGAGGAACATTTAAGGAGCAAAGATGGACTTGGGTCAAAAATAGGGACTGTCCCTCCAAAAGAGGTACACTTGGGAGGTCTGGCATTGATCTGTGCAAGAGCAAAAAAAGGCGTGGGCAGGCATACACAAACGTAGATACCACAGCATTATCCAACCCCTGAAGCAGCATCACTCCGTCCCGTGGCAGTAAACATCCTGCTGCGGAACAATCTCATTCCCCTCTTATCTATCTTAAAACAGACGCTGACGCTCCTGCAGCAGTGAACTACAGCAGAAGAAGAGCAGCCGATGCATCTTCCTGTCCACCCCATAGCTGTTGGGTACACACAAGGAGAAACTGCCATGGAGGAGGAGGAGGAGCGGCCACTGGAGGAGGAGGGGTCAAGGTAGAGGAGCAGGAGGAAGATGATGATGGTGACACCCAATTATCTCAGTGGGGAATGAAACAGCCTGAAACAACTGGCTTACGCAGTGACAGGCGTATTAGTGACATCAAGCAGTCTGATGATTACTGGACAGCCATGCCAAGCGATGTTATTACCAGGAAGCACTGTGTACACAGCTTACAATGAGCAAGTGGAGACCTGCCGCATCTACGCCCATGTTCAGGCCTACCTACACTCTTGATTAGGACTTACTGTGCACCTGCTGCCCACTCTGCCTATACTCCATAGCTTAACCTCTTAAGGACATAGGGCGTACAGGTACGCCCTTGTGCCCTGGTACTTAAGGACACAGGGCGTACATGTACGCCCTGTGTATTTCTGATCACTGCCGTGCGGCTGGCAGTGATCGGAACCCGGCGCCTGCTCAAATCATTGAGCAGGCACCTAGGCTAAATGCGCCGGGGGGTCCCGTGACCCCCCCATGTCGGAGATCGCGGCAAACCGCAGGTCAATTCAGACCTGCGGTTTGCTGCGATTTCTGCAGTTTCTGATCCCCGCGGTCCCTGACCGCGGGGATCAGAAACTTTAGTATTCCTAAAATGCATCTGTATCCCTCCCCCCTGCACCCCTTAGTGATTTTTGCCGGGTGGGAGGTGCAGGGGGAGGGTTGCGGGCGGTGCTGCAGGCGGGATCGCGATCCCCCGCCCGCCTCCCATTGCGTAATCGTTGGCGTCTAGTGGGTATACCAGGGTGCCAGCACATTGCTGGCACCCTGGTATAAACGGCTGACATCGGTGATGCGATGTCAGCCGTTTAACCCTTTCCATACAGCGGTCCGTACGGACCGCTGTATGGAAAAGGTTAACAGCGCAGGGAGCTCCCTCCCTCTCCCATCGGGGGGCTGCTGTGCCTTTGCAGCCCCTCCGAATGGAGAGGGAGAGAGCTCCCAGGCAGCCCCCCAAGCCCCGTCCTTACCCTTCCCCGTCTGCGCAGTTCTGACCATAACTGAGCAGACGGGGAAGGTTCCCATGGCAACAGGACGCCTTCTCAGGCGTCCTGCTGTCCATGGTGCTGAACAGATCTGTGCTGAAAGGGATAGATCTGTTCAGACAAAGTGTAAAATACAGTACAGTACTATATATTGTACTGTACTGTATTATACAGACATCAGACCCACTGGATCTTCAAGAACCAAGTGGGTCTGGGTCAAAAAGAAAGTAAAAAAAAGTGAAAATAAAGTAAAAATCAAAAAACACATTTATCACTGATTAAAAAAAAAAATATGAAATTCCCTACACATGTTTGGTATCGCCGCATCCGTAACGACCTGATCTATAAAACGGTCATGTTACTTTACCCAAACGGTGAACGCCATAAAAATAAAAAATTAAAAACTATGATGAAATTGAAATTTTGCCCACCTTACTTCCCCAAAAAGTTAATAAAAGTGATCAAAAAAGTTGTATGTACTCCAAAATTGTAACAATCAAACCGTCATCTCATCCCGCAAAAATCATACCCTACCCAAGATAATCGCCCCAAAACTGAAAAAACTATGGCTCTTAGACTATGGAAACACTAAAACATGATTTTTTTTGTTTCAAAAATGAAATCATTGTGTAAAACTTACATAAATAAAAAAAGTATACATATTGGGTATCGCCGCGTCCGTATCGACCGGCTCTATAAAAATATCACATGACCTAACCCCTCAGATGACCACCGTAAAAAAAAAAAAAACAAACGGTGTAAAAAAAGCAATTTTTTGTCATCTTACTTCACAAAAAGTGTAACAGCAAGCGATCAAAAAGTCATATGCACCCCAAAATAGTGCCAATAAAACCGTAATCTCATCCCGCAAAAAATGAGACCCTACTTGAGATAATCGCCCAAAAACTAAAAAAAACTATGGCTCTTAGACTATGGAGACACTAAAACTTTTTTTTGTTTTAAAAATTAATTCATTGTGTAAAACTTACATAAATAAAAAAAATTGTATACATATTAGGTATCGCCGCGTCCGTGACAACCTGCTCTATAAAATTACCACATGATCTAACCTGTCAGATGAATGTTGTAAATAACAAAAAAAAAACGGTGCCAAAAAAGCTATTTCTTGTTACCTTGCCGCACAAAAAGTGTAATATAGAGCAACCAAAAATCATATGTACCCTAAACTAGTACCAACAAAACTGCCACCTTATCCCGTAGTTTCTAAAATGGGGTCACTTTTTTGGAGTTTCTACTCTAGGGGTGCATCAGGGGGGCTTCAAATGGGACATGGTGTCAATAAAACCAGTCCAGCAAAATCTGCCTTTCAAAAACCGTATGGCATTCCTTTCCTTCTGCGCCCTGTCGTGTGCCCGTACAGCAGTTTACGACCACATATGGGGTGTTTCTGTAAACTACAGAATCAGGGCCATAAATAATGAGTTTTGTTTGGCTGTTAACCCTTGCTTTGTAACTGGAAAAAAAATATTAAAATGGAAAATCTGCCAAAAAAGTGAAATTTTGAAATTGTATCTCTATTTTCCATTAAATCTTGTGCAACACCTAAAGGGTTAACAAACTTTGTAAAATCAGTTTTGAATACCTTGAGGGGTGTAGTTTCTTAGATGGGGTCACTTTTATGGAGTTTCTACTCTAGGGGTGCATCAGGGGGCTTCAAATGGGACATGGAGTCAAAAAAACAGTCCAGCAAAACCTGTCTTCCAAAAACCATATGGCGCACCTTTCACTCTACGCCCCGCTGTGTGGCCGTACAGTAGTTTACGGCCACATATGGGGTGTTTCTGTAAACGGCAGAGTCAGGGCAATAAAGATACAGTCTCGTTTGGCTGTTAACCCTTGCTTTGTTAGTGGAAAAAATGGGTTAAAATGGAAAATTAGCCAAAAAAATGAAATTCTCAAATTTCATCCCCATTTGCCAATAACTCTTGTGCAACACCTAAAGGGTTAACGAAGTTTGTAAAATCAGTTTTGAATACCTTGAGGGGTGTAGTTTATAAAATGGGGTCATTTTTGGGTGGTTTCTATTATGTAAGCCTCGCAAAGTGACTTCAGAGCTGTAGTGGTCCCTAAAAATTGGGTTTTTGTAAATTTCTGAAAAATTTCAAGATTTGCTTCTAAACTTCTAAGCCTTGTAACATCCCCAAAAAATAAAATATCATTCCCAAAATAATTCAAACATGAAGTAGACATATGGGGAATGTAAAGGCATCACAATTTTTAGGGGTATTACTATGTATTACAGAAGTAGAGAAACTGAAACTTTGAAATTTGCAAATTTTTCCAAATTTTTGTTAAATTAGGTATTTTTTGGTGCAAAAAAAATTTTTTTTTTACTTCATTTTACCAGTGTCATGAAGTACAATATGTGACGAAAAAACAATCTCAGAACGGCCTGGATAAGTCAAAGAGTTTTAAAGTTATCAGCACTTATAGTGACACTGGTCAGATTTGCAAAAAATGGCCTGGTCCTAAGGTGTAAAAAGGCTGTGTCCTTAAGGGGTTAAGGACCTGTGATGACATCATAGTCATGTGATCTTTTCAACAGTGGAAGTGGTGGTAGGACCTGTGATGAGGTCACCATCATGTGACCAGTGCAGCAGTGGAGAGAAGAGACCTGTGATGCCATGGAATGAATGTGAGAAAAATGCTGGGAGATGTGGTTCTCCACATTATTCCTCCTCTCTGCTTAGTGGGAGGAAATATGTTATTTACCTGAGACTGTATGTTAGAGAGGCTGAGGGGAGGGGTGTTATTTACATGGGACTATCTTCTATTATATAGAAGACTGTATGGAAGAGAGGTTATTTACATGGGACTATATTGTATAGAAGACTGGAAGGAGAGTGTAACGGATCTCTTAGCACCCCGACCGGGTACCTCTGTTGATGGATGCTCCCAGTGCTTCCCGAGGACTCCAAGCACTCCGCGCTACACCAAAACCACCACAGGAGACAGGAACAGCTCTTACAAGAGCTAGAAGTAATAGCCAGGGGAGTATACACGTATAGCAATCCCCATACACATGAGACGAGGCTCTATGTTGAATGTAAAACAGCAACTCTTTAATGGGTTATTTTTCAGCCTTTTATGCAGGTCTCCTAGCAAGGGACACTCCCCCTGGGGCCCTTGTAGAAGACTGTGACAGTTTATATTTTAGCCAATCAAATGCATTTACAGTATTGAAACCTTTCCAGCAATTGTACACAAAACCCCCTTCCCTCTGTCTGTAACGCAATCAACAAAATACAATGAGCATTGTCTTTGACGCAATTAACTAACACACTGGCATTGTCTGAGACGCAATTAACTAACACACTGGCATTGTCTGAGATGCAACTAACTAACACACTTGCATTGTCTAAAACACAATCAACCAAATACAATTACCAAACGTAATGGGTTAACTTAATCACTCACAGACAGAACACACATTTTTCCCAACACACAGAAAACACCTCAAAATCCCACACATCCCCATAATGTATACATCCATGGATAGCTCTGATCTGGGTGAATAACATATCCAAAAATCACCCAGATCCGGGCAGGGGATCCCAAATTCCATGGAAGTCACATTTGGCCGGCCGCAAGCATGGCTTTCCTGTCCAAAACAGTTCCACAGATTTAAGCTGTGCAGCCAGTCTGTCTTCTCCTTCAAAGATAGTATGGGCCATAATCCTGGGGCAAGAGGCTGGTAGCCAGGACCCTCCAAAACCCAGTGGCGAGGTTGGTTTTGCCACAGAGAGGACAGGCATTATAATTTAAGAGGGCACTACAGAGAAGATTATAACTCCAGGGGGTTCTGCAGGGGGCATTATAATTACAGTGAGCACTGCGGGGGCATTATAATTACAGGGGGACTGTGTGGGGCATTATAATTACAGGGGGGACTGCGGGGGGCATTATAATTACTGGGGGGACTGCGTGGGGCATTATAATTACAGGGGGGACTGCGGGGGGCATTATAATTACAGGGGGGACTGCGTGGGGCATTATAATTACAGGGGGAACTGCGGGGGGCATTATAATTACTGGGGGACTGCGTGGGGCATTATAATTACTGGGGGGACTGCGTGGGGCATTATAATTATAGGGGGGACTGTGGGGGGCATTATAATTACAGGGTGGACTGCGGGGGCAATATAATTACAGGGGGAATGCGGGGGGCATTATAATTACAGGGAGGACTGCGGGGGCATTAAAATTTCAGGGGGGACTGCGTGGGAAATTTTATAATTACAGGGGGGGAATGCGTGGGGCATTATAATTACAGGAGGCACTGTGGGGGGCATTATAATTACAGGAGGCACTGTGGGGGGCATTATAATTACAGGGGGCACTGCGGGGGCATTATAATTACAGAGGGCACTGCAGGGGCATTATAATTACAGGGGGCATAGCGGGGGCATTATGATTACAGGGGGCACTGCAGGGGGTATTATAATTATAGGGGACACTGCAGAGGGCATTATAATTACAGAGGATAGTGTGGGGGCATTATAATTATTGGGAGCACTGTGGGGGGAATTATAATTACAAGGGGCATTGCGGGGGAATTATAATTACAGGGGGAACTGCGGGGAACACTGTAAAAACTGTAGGCAGTGGTGGGGAGCATTACTACTACTACTGAGGACTGTATAGGAGTGCCTCATAGATTATAAATGATTCCCTATAGGGGGCCTTATTTGTACTGAGGGCACTGTCGGGAGCCTTATTACCACTGGGGGTACTATGGGGGGGGTCTTCCACCTAGCAGTGAGCCCGGGACGTGTTGTAGAAATATTAATATTAGATATCTGCTGTCAAATGTCTTTGTGTAAGGACAGGCAAATCTCTCAACCGCAGTCAGACAAAGGTGTTACCATCTTGAGTTCTTGCTGAGCAATCCTCCTCCTCCTGCCCAGTCTCTTCACTTTTATTGTTTACTCACAAAAGGTGTAACAATAGCAAGGGTCCGGCCCGTCACCCGACCACTTCCTTCATGTAACAAGGATGCAGGAAGTGATGACATACAGGAAGTGGTGACATACAGGAAGTGGTGACATACAGGAAGACAAGACACCATCATTTAGAATAACATAGCCAGCTTACAAACACATGTATCCTATAACCGTATCTATCCTTGCTCAGTGATCAATGCCAGATAAAGTTACTATGATCCTCATGCAGGTTTATTTACAGGACAGCGTCATTATCTCCAGCGGCTGATCAGGCGCACTAGAGACAACAAACGCACGTTCCTTTCATATATTGTTCTCTTAACAAATGCATTCACGCCAAGCCAATAAATCCGCGTCTTGTGCGGGGGCCCTAGCCGGCGTCCATACATCAGCCAACAAAACCCTGCTCTGCTGAACACATCAGTCTCCCCCGGCCCACAGCCCAGTGCTTAGCACATGGACCATTCACCGACGGAGACCTCTGCGCCCAGCAGCTGTGACAGGACATACACGGGAAGATATCCACTCCAATGGTTTACCCTGACACTGAGAGACATGATGACAATACACAATATATTAGAAACCCATCCTAATACAATTCCCACAACATAGCAAAATACATATAAGCTAGGAGAAAAAGAAACTACGTCTACAACTACAAAATAACTACAAAGCACTTGAACAACTCCATAGCAAATGACATAAATAACCTTTATTGAATATAAACAAGATTGGTAAAAATATACAATTTACAGAGCAGCAGGTAAAAACTACAGAAGGAGAGAGAGGACAGACCACGGGGGCGGCTGCAGGGTCAGCTACAGTCACAGTCACCAAGAAAAATAGAAGGGGTAAACAGTCAGCAAAAATAATAGCACCAGTGAAAAATCACCATAGTGCAAATAACCAAGGACTGCAAAAACCTCCATGAATAAAGAGACATAAACAATAACAGGTAACAAAATACAGCACAGGCAGCACAGGGCGCACTATGTACAGCACAGGCAGCGCAGGGCGCACTATGTACAGCACAGGCAGCGCAGGGCACACACTATGTACAGCACAGGCAGCACAGGGCGCACTATGTACAGCACAGGCAGCGCAGGGCGCACTATGTACAGCACAGGCAGCGCAGGGCGCACTATGTACAGCACAGGCAGCGGAGGGCGCACTATGTACAGCACAGGCAGCGCAGGGCGCACACTATGTACAGCACAGGCAGCGCAGGGCGCACTATGTACAGCACAGGCAGCGCAGGGTGCACTATGTACAGCACAGGCAGCGCAGGGCACACTATGTACAGCACAGGCAGCGCAGGGCACACACTATGTACAGCACAGGCAGCGCAGGGCGCACTATGTACAGCACAGGCAGCGGAGGGAGCACTATGTACAGCACAGGCAGCGCAGGGCGCACTATGTACAGCACAGGCAGCGCAGGGCACACTATGTACAGCACAGGCAGCGCAGGGCGCACTATGTACAGCACAGGCAGCGCAGGGCGCACTATGTACAGCACAGGCAGCGGAGGGAGCACTATGTACAGCACAGGCAGCGCAGGGCGCACTATGTACAGCACAGGCAGCGCAGGGCGCACTATGTACAGCACAGGCAGCGCAGGGCGCACTATGTACGGCACAGGCAGTGCAGGGCGCACTATGTACGGCACAGGCAGCGCAGGGCGCACTATGAACAGCACAGGCAGAGCAGGGCGCACTATGTACGGCACAGGCAGCGCAGGGCGCACTATGTGCAGCACAGGCAGCGCAGGGCGCACTATGTACAGCACAGGCAGCACAGGGCGCACTATGTACAGCACAGGCAGCGGAGGGAGCACTATGTACAGCACAGGCAGCACAGGGCGCACTATGTACAGCACAGGCAGTGCAGGGCGCACTATGTACAGCACAGGCAACGCAGGGCGCACTATGTACAGCACAGGCAGTGCAGGGCGCACTATGTACAGCACAGGCAGCGCAGGGCGCACTATGTACAGCACAGGCAGCACAGGGCGCACTATGTACAGCACAGGCAACGCAGGGCACACTATGTACAGCACAGGCAGCACAGGGCGCACTATGTACAGCACAGGCAGCGGAGGGAGCACTATGTACAGCACAGGCAGCGCAGGGCACACACTATGTACAGCAAAGGCAGCGCAGGGCACACTATGTACAGCACAGGCAGTGCAGGGCACACTATGTACAGCACTGGCAGCGCAGGGCACACACTATGTACAGCACGGGCAGTGCAGGGCACACTATGTACAGCACAGGCAGCGCAGGGCACACACTATGTACAGCAAAGGCAGCGCAGGGCACACTATGTACAGCACAGGCAGTGCAGGGCACACTATGTACAGCACAGGCAGCGCAGGGCACACACTATGTACAGCACGGGCAGTGCAGGGCGCACTATGTACAGCACAGGCAGCGCAGGGCGCACTATGTACAGCACAGGCAGCGCAGGGTGCACTATGTACAGCACAGGCAGCGCAGGGCACACTATGTACAGCACAGGCAGCGCAGGGCGCACACTATGTACAGCACAGGCAGTGCAGGGCGCACTATGTACAGCACAGGCAGAGCAGGGCACACTATGTACAGCACAGGCAGCGCAGGGCGCACTATGTACAGCACAGGCAGCGCAGGGTGCACTATGTACAGCACAGGCAGCGCAGGGCACACTATGTACAGCACAGGCAGCGCAGGGCGCACACTATGTACAGCACAGGCAGTGCAGGGCGCACTATGTACAGCACAGGCAGAGCAGGGCACACTATGTACAGCACAGGCAGCGGAGGGAGCACTATGTACAGCACAGGCAGCGCAGGGCACACACTATGTACAGCAAAGGCAGCGCAGGGCACACTATGTACAGCACAGGCAGTGCAGGGCACACTATGTACAGCACAGGCAGCGCAGGGCACACACTATGTACAGCACGGGCAGTGCAGGGCACACTATGTACAGCACAGGCAGCGCAGGGCACACACTATGTACAGCAAAGGCAGCGCAGGGCACACTATGTACAGCACAGGCAGTGCAGGGCACACTATGTACAGCACAGGCAGCGCAGGGCACACACTATGTACAGCACGGGCAGTGCAGGGCGCACTATGTACAGCACAGGCAGCGCAGGGCGCACTATGTACAGCACAGGCAGCGCAGGGCGCACTATGTACAGCACAGGCAGCGCAGGGCACACTATGTACAGCACAGGCAGCGCAGGGCGCACACTATGTACAGCACAGGCAGTGCAGGGCGCACTATGTACAGCACAGGCAGAGCAGGGCGCACTATGTACAGCACAGGCAGCGCAGGGCGCACTATGTACAGCACAGGCAGCGCAGGTCGCACTATGTACAGCACAGGCAGCGCAGGGCACACTATGTACAGCACAGGCAGCGCAGGGCGCACACTATGTACAGCACAGGCAGTGCAGGGCGCACTATGTACAGCACAGGCAGCGCAGGGCGCACTATGTACGGCACAGGCAGCGCAGGGCGCACTATGTACAGCACAGGCAGCGCAGGGCGCACTATGTACAGCACAGGCAGCACAGGGCGCACTATGTACAGCACAGGCAGCGGAGGGAGCACTATGTACAGCACAGGCAGCACAGGGCGCACTATGTACAGCACAGGCACTGCAGGGCGCACTATGTACAGCACAGGCACCGCAGGGCGCACTATGTACAGCACAGGCAGTGCAGGGCGCACTATGTACAGCACAGGCAGCGCAGGGCGCACTATGTACAGCACAGGCAGCACAGGGCGCACTATGTACGGCACAGGCAGCACAGGGCACACTATGTACAGCGCAGGCAGTGCAGGGCACACTATGTACAGCACAGGCAGCGGAGGGAGCACTATGTACAGCACAGGCAGCGCAGGGCACACACTATGTACAGCAAAGGCAGCGCAGGGCACACTATGTACAGCACAGGCAGTGCAGGGCACACTATGTACAGCACTGGCAGCGCAGGGCACACACTATGTACAGCACGGGCAGTGCAGGGCACACTATGTACAGCACAGGCAGCGCAGGGCACACACTATGTACAGCAAAGGCAGCGCAGGGCACACTATGTACAGCACAGGCAGTGCAGGGCACACTATGTACAGCACAGGCAGCGCAGGGCACACACTATGTACAGCACGGGCAGTGCAGGGCGCACTATGTACAGCACAGGCAGCGCAGGGCGCACTATGTACAGCACAGGCAGCGCAGGGTGCACTATGTACAGCACAGGCAGCGCAGGGCACACTATGTACAGCACAGGCAGCGCAGGGCGCACACTATGTACAGCACAGGCAGTGCAGGGCGCACTATGTACAGCACAGGCAGAGCAGGGCACACTATGTACAGCACAGGCAGCGCAGGGCGCACTATGTACAGCACAGGCAGCGCAGGGTGCACTATGTACAGCACAGGCAGCGCAGGGCACACTATGTACAGCACAGGCAGCGCAGGGCGCACACTATGTACAGCACAGGCAGTGCAGGGCGCACTATGTACAGCACAGGCAGAGCAGGGCACACTATGTACAGCACAGGCAGCGGAGGGAGCACTATGTACAGCACAGGCAGCGCAGGGCACACACTATGTACAGCACAGGCAGCGCAGGGCACACTATGTACAGCACAGGCAGTGCAGGGCACACTATGTACAGCACAGGCAGCGCAGGGCACACACTATGTACAGCACGGGCAGAGCAGGGCACACTATGTACAGCACAGGCAGCGCAGGGCACACACTATGTACAGCAAAGGCAGCGCAGGGCACACTATGTACAGCACAGGCAGTGCAGGGCACACTATGTACAGCACAGGCAGCGCAGGGCACACACTATGTACAGCACGGGCAGTGCAGGGCGCACTATGTACAGCACAGGCAGCGCAGGGCGCACTATGTACAGCACAGGCAGCGCAGGGTGCACTATGTACAGCACAGGCAGCGCAGGGCGCACACTATGTACAGCACAGGCAGTGCAGGGCGCACACTATGTACAGCACAGGCAGTGCAGGGCGCACTATGTACAGCACAGGCAGAGCAGGGCACACTATGTACAGCACAGGCAGCGCAGGGCGCACTATGTACAGCACAGGCAGCGCAGGTCGCACTATGTACAGCACAGGCAGCGCAGGGCACACTATGTACAGCACAGGCAGCGCAGGGCGCACACTATGTACAGCACAGGCAGTGCAGGGCGCACTATGTACAGCACAGGCAGCGCAGGGCGCACTATGTACAGCACAGGCAGGGCAGGGCGCACTATGTACAGCACAGGCAGCGCAGGGTGCACTATGTACAGCACAGGCAGTGCAGGGCGCACTATGTACAGCACAGGCAGCGCAGGGCGCACTATGTACAGCACAGGCAGAGCAGGGCGCACTATGTACAGCACAGGCAGCGCAGGGCGCACTATGTACAGCACAGGCAGCGCAGGGTGCACTATGAACAGCACAGGCAGTGCAGGGCGCACTATGTACGGCACAGGCAGCGCAGGGCGCACTATGTACGGCACAGGCAGCGCAGGGCGCACTATGTACAGCACAGGCAGTGCAGGGCGCACTATGTACAGCACAGGCAGTGCAGGGCGCACTATGTACAGCACAGGCAGAGCAGGGCACACTATGTACAGCACAGGCAGCACAGGGTGCACTATGTACAGCACAGGCAGCGCAGGGCGCACTATGTACAGCACAGGCAGCGCAGGGCACACTTTGTACAGCACAGGCAGCGCAGGGCGCACTATGTACAGCACAGGCAGCGCAGGGCGCACTATGTACAGCACAGGCAGCGCAGGGTGCACTATGTACAGCACAGGCAGCGCAGGGCGCACTATGTATGTACAGCACAGGCAGCGCAGGGCGCACTATGTACAGCACAGGCAGAGCAGGGCGCACTATGTACAGCACAGGCAGCGCAGGGCGCACTATGAACAGCACAGGCAGAGCAGGGCGCACTATGTACGGCACAGGCAGAGCAGGGCACACTATGTACAGCACAGGCAGCACAGGGTGCACTATGTACAGCACAGGCAGCGCAGGGCGCACTATGTACAGCACAGGCAGCGCAGGGCGCACTATGAACAGCACAGGCAGCGCAGGGCGCACTATGTACAGCACAGGCAGTGCAGGGCGCACTATGTACAGCACAGGCAGAGCAGGGCACACTATGTACAGCACAGGCAGCACAGGGTGCACTATGTACAGCACAGGCAGCGCAGGGCGCACTATGTACAGCACAGGCAGCGCAGGGCACACTTTGTACAGCACAGGCAGCGCAGGGCGCACTATGTACAGCACAGGCAGCGCAGGGCGCACTATGTACAGCACAGGCAGCGCAGGGTGCACTATGTACAGCACAGGCAGCGCAGGGCGCACTATGTATGTACAGCACAGGCAGCGCAGGGCGCACTATGTACAGCACAGGCAGAGCAGGGCGCACTATGTACAGCACAGGCAGCGCAGGGCGCACTATGAACAGCACAGGCAGAGCAGGGCGCACTATGTACGGCACAGGCAGAGCAGGGCACACTATGTACAGCACAGGCAGCACAGGGTGCACTATGTACAGCACAGGCAGCGCAGGGCGCACTATGTACAGCACAGGCAGCGCAGGGCGCACTATGTACAGCACAGGCAGCGCAGGGCGCACTATGTACAGCACAGGCAGCGCAGGGCGCACTATGTACAGCACAGGCAGCGCAGGGCGCACTATGTACAGCACAGGCAGCGCAGGGCGCACAATGTACAGCACAGGCAGCGCAGGGCGCACTATGTACAGCACAGGCAGCAGAGGGCGCACTATGTACAGCACGGGCAGCGCAGGGCGCACTATGTACAGCACGGGCAGCGCAGGGCGCACTATGCACAGCACAGGCAGCGCAGGGCTCACTATGTACGGCACAGGCAGCGCAGGGCTCACTATGTACGGCACAGGCACCGCAGGGCGCACTATGTACAGCACGGGCAGCGCAGGGCGCACTATGAACAGCACGGGCAGCGCAGGGCTCACTATGTACAGCACGGGCAGCGCAGGGCGCACTATGTACAGCACGGGCAGCGCAGGGCGCACTATGTACAGCACAGGCAACGCAGGGCGCACTATGTACAGCACAGGCAGCGCAGGGCGCACTATGTACAGCACAGGCAGCGCAGGGCGCACTATGTACAGCACAGGCAGCACAGGGCGCACTATGTACAGCACAGGCAACGCAGGGCGCACTATGTACAGCACAGGCAGCACAGGGCGCACTATGTACAGCACAGGCAGCGGAGGGAGCACTATGTACAGCACAGGCAGCGCAGGGCACACACTATGTACAGCAAAGGCAGCGCAGGGCACACTATGTACAGCACAGGCAGTGCAGGGCACACTATGTACAGCACAGGCAGCGCAGGGCACACACTATGTACAGCACGGGCAGTGCAGGGCGCACTATGTACAGCACAGGCAGCGCAGGGCACACACTATGTACAGCACGGGCAGCGCAGGGCGCACTATGTACAGCACAGGCAGCGCAGGGCACACACTATGTACAGCACGGGCAGTGCAGGGCACACTATGTACAGCACAGGCAGCGCAGGGCGCACTATGTACAGCACAGGCAGAGCAGGGCACACTATGTACAGCACGGGCAGTGCAGGGCGCACTATGTACAGCACAGGCAGCGCAGGGCGCACTATGTACAGCACAGGCAGCGCAGGGTGCACTATGTACAGCACAGGCAGCGCAGGGCACACTATGTACAGCACAGGCAGCGCAGGGCGCACACTATGTACAGCACAGGCAGTGCAGGGCGCACTATGTACAGCACAGGCAGAGCAGGGCACACTATGTACAGCACAGGCAGCGCAGGGCGCACTATGTACAGCACAGGCAGGGCAGGGCGCACTATGTACAGCACAGGCAGCGCAGGGTGCACTATGTACAGCACAGGCAGAGCAGGGCACACTATGTACAGCACAGGCAGAGCAGGGCGCACTATGTACAGCACAGGCAGCGCAGGGCGCACTATGTACAGCACAGGCAGAGCAGGGCGCACTATGTACAGCACAGGCAGCGCAGGGCGCACTATGAACAGCACAGGCAGCGCAGGGCGCACTATGTACAGCACAGGCAGTGCAGGGCGCACTATGTACAGCACAGGCAGAGCAGGGCACACTATGTACAGCACAGGCAGCACAGGGTGCACTATGTACAGCACAGGCAGCGCAGGGCTCACTATGTACGGCACAGGCAGCGCAGGGCTCACTATGTACAGCACAGGCAGCGCAGGGCTCACTATGTACGGCACAGGCAGCGCAGGGCGCACTATGTACAGCACAGGCAGCGCAGGGCGCACTATGTACAGCACAGGCAGCGCAGGGCGCACTATGAACAGCACAGGCAGCGCAGGGCTCACTATGTACAGCACGGGCAGCGCAGGGCGCACTATGTACAGCACAGGCAGCGCAGGGCGCACTATGAACAGCACAGGCAGCGCAGGGCGCACTATGTACGGCACAGGCAGAGCAGGGCGCACTATGTACAGCACGGGCAGCGCAGGGCTCACTATGTACGGCACAGGCAGCGCAGGGCACACTATGTACGGCACAGGCAGAATATTAAAGCTAAATGATAAAGTACATGAAGGATATACTGTACTGGTATTCAGGGTAAATTGTTTGGGCACTCGGTCTGTAAAAGTTTCACTATCACGGATCTAGGATATTAATGGCAAAGTAACTTCCCAGATTTCATTTATGGATGATATTATATTTACCCAAAAGGTGTTGACTAAGGGGCACAGGGAGAGGTTTTTTTTGATACTGTAGTGAGACAACAGGGACAGTGTGGGAACAATGTAATCGTCCTGTACATCTTGTTCACTTGCTGCACCATTCTTGCTATATATATATATTTACTGTGTGTCAGACTCTGTGTCACCAGGCGGTCTAATATATAGGCGCGTTTTCCAGTCTATGTGCTGCGCCATTCATACTTCATTACATTACTGGTTCAGTTACAGTACACTATGTCCAGCAGACAGGTGCCTGGACCCTCTAAAGGAATAAGCGGTTACAAAAGTCTTGTTGTAGTCGGCACAAGTATCAGCAGAGGAAGGGGGAAATAGCAGCAGCCGCAGCAACAGACCCGATGTCACGGGGTGCCGAAGGCGCACTCGGTCTCCCATCAGCCGCAGACCTGCTGCTTAGCTTCTGGAGCGAGGATCTGCGTTTGGCCTCGGTCCCAGGGCGGCTTTGCTAGCTGGGAGGCTCCCCGTTCCTAGGTCTGCCTTGAGCACCAAGCTGATCACTCGGTGCTCGATTTGTCTGTCTGTCGGTCATGTGACGCTGGCCACGTCACATGACCCTCACTCCCCACTATAAATACAGGCAGCCTGCTGGCCACACGTTGCCTGTTAATTTTAGGTATCTGGTAATTGTTTTGTTCCTGCATAATTACCTGACCCTGTTCCCTGAGGATCCTCTGCCTGCTCCTCCTGTACTGCGCACTCCTGGTATCCTGACCCCGGCTTCCACCTGACGATTCTTTGCGGACTCCTGTTGTACTTCGTTTCTATCCTGGTATGTGACCTCTGCTTTTCCTGACTATTCTCTGCTCATTCCTTAGTACCGCGTAGCTCTCTAGGTATTGACCCGGTCCATTCACGTTCCGTTATTTGTATTGTCTGTCTTCCCAGCACGTATCCTAAGTTAGGCACTGCCGTCTAGTTGTCCCCTGTCATTAGGACTTGCGAGGCAAGTAGGCAGGGCCAGGGGTGAGGGTGGAGCGCAGCGGTCACTATCCTCCCCCCTGTGTGTAGTGTACGTTACCGTCACACCCGAGCTGCCAGTGTCACACAGCGGTCATGTTTTGACCAACAATCTGGAATGATTGACTGGCTCTTCAACATCATCTCAGGTGACATCAGACACCCCCAGCCAGGATTCTAACGCTGCACCCCGATACTCTGCGCTCCACTGCACATACTTGTTTCTCCTCCTGTAGTAGCCTTTATCGGGATCTTATCTTCTTTTCATCTGACCTTGTCTCAAGGATCTCAGGTAAGAACCAGTGTCTGCCATGTTTCTTTATACTGGAAAAAGCATCACATGAAGCTGGAGATAAATACTGAGTCCCCGGCACGAGTCCTCTCGCCATCCCCAAGACCCCTCCTCTCACCGTCCCCAAGGAGCGGTCATTTCACCGGAATCCCACTCTTCCTGTCAGAGGAGATTTAACGAGAGGACACATGATAATTAACCTCTGGGGAGCCTCTCCCTACTTACAGAAAATGCCTCATGTTTTCACCTCTGAACCAGAGACCTGCTGGAGATATTGTTATATTACTGCACAAGCTAAAGCCGGGAGGATGGGAGTCATTCCTGACATATGGCATCCAGAATTCACCATCATTTCTTGGCCGTTACAACATTGGACTGTAATTGTAACGGACCGTTTCAGCAGACAAGGGGTTAAAATCCGTTTAGGCGATATGCTACTTTCTGAGAGACAGGCACAGCTACTGCAGAACACCAACCTCCCGAACTGGATACAAAATAGCACTCCAAGCTGGAACCTCGCAAATAGCTGCCGGCAGACGAACAGGAAAAGCGTATCAGTCAGCTTACACTCCTGGCAATCAGTCTCTAACAGCATACAGGGAATCCCCCCAATAACGAGACAAGGCTCCGTGTTGAGGGTCAGCAGTGGTCTGACGTGCTGGCACACTCAGCCTGGTTTTTATTACAGTTGTTGCAAATACAGGGACGCCCACAGGGTTTTGAAATACAACCAATCGGTAATTCACAACACACACAATGTAAATACAGCAACCAATCGTTCACGCCCCCAGAGGACCAGAAGGGAGACTGCGACACAGGACAGATACAACATATCCCCACAATGCATCATGGTTTCCTCCTCTCTGCCTGGGAGACAACCGAGGGCAATCCAATTATCTCTCAGGACAAAGGGGAGATCACCAATACACATGTGGAGACAACAGGACAGACATCACCATTCAAACACACAATGGGACAATAGAACCACACCCAGCATATTCCTCCCAAGCTGACAAGTTACACTTATTATAAATTGTTACAACTTTGTGAGGTTACATTGTCCATACATATAACTTACATCAATTTAAACAGTATAACTTGGGGGACAAACCTATCCAAAATTCCCTGGAATAGGTTCAGGGGTTTAAAAGTTAGTAGGGGCCATAATCCTGAGGCAAGAGGCTTTTAAACAGCCCCCTCCAAAACCCAGTGGCGAGTTTGGTTTCGCCACAGTAATGATGACCTGATGTCTAAGCTCAGCAGATAAAGGACGAGGCTAGAGATGTCCACGTCAGTTTATCAGTCATTTCCAAGGTCTCGATTTCAGAGTGTCCGATTAATGACACGACCTGAGATCCTTGAGACGAGGTCAGATGAAAAGAAGATAAGTACCTATGTAATAGTTATACCATGCCCACATAATACGTTACACAGTACCTATGTAATAGTTATACCATGCCCACATAATACGTTACACAGTACCTATGTAATAGTTATACCATGCCCACATAATACGTTACACAGTACCTATGTAATAGTTATACCATGCCCACATAATACCGTTACACAGTACCTATGTAATAGTTATACAGTGCCCACATAATACCGTTACACAGTACCTATGTAATAGTTATACCATGCCCACATAATACCGTTACACAGTACCTATGTAATAGTTATACAGTGCCCACATAATACCGTTACACAGTACCTATGTAATAGTTATACCATGCCCACATAATACCGTTACACAGTACCTATGTAATAGTTATACAGTGCCCACATAATACTGTTATTGACTGCCCAATCCCCTGAGGACGCCATGCAATGGTGAAACATGTCGAGGGCAGCACAACTAATCTGTTTTAAGGACAGGAGGCTGTGTTTATTGTAATAGGAGATGCAGCAAATAAATGTGCGGTGAGGAGGCCGTCAGCAGCTGTGGCCTCTGTCCTGAGCCAAGAGGTGTATCTAACAATGTGATAAAACACAACACAAACTGTGATAAAACACCGCCATTCTCAGCTGCAAGAGTGGATTCTTTTGTTGCCTTCTACATTGCTCTCTCCTCCTTCTAGACCTGTCCTCTGCCTTCTATATTACTCTGTGCTCCTCCTTCTAGACCTGTCCTCTGCCTTCTACATTACTCTGTGCTCCTCCTTCTAGACCTGTCCTCTGCCTTCTACATTACTCTGTGCTCCTCCTTCTAGACCTGTCCTCTGTCTTCTATATTACTCTGTGCTCCTCCTTCTAGACCAGTCCTCTGCCTTCTACATTACTCTGTGCTCCTCCTTCTAGACCAGTCCTCTGTCTTCTACATTACTCTGTGCTCCTCCTTCTAGACCTGTCCTCTGTCTTCTACATTACTCTGTGCTCCTCCTTCTAGACCTGTCCTCTGCCTTCTATATTACTCTGTGCTCCTCCTTCTAGACCAGTCCTCTGTCTTCTATATTACTCTGTCCTCCTCCTTCTAGACCTGTCCTCTGCCTTCTACATTACTCTGTGCTCCTCCTTCTAGACCAGTCCTCTGTCTTCTATATTACTCTGTGCTCCTCCTTCTAGACCTGTCCTCTGTCTTCTACATTACTCTGTGCTCCTCCTTCTAGACCTGTCCTCTGCCTTCTATATTACTCTGTGCTCCTCCTTCTAGACCAGTCCTCTGTCTTCTATATTACTCTGTGCTCCTCCTTCTAGACCTGTCCTCTGCCTTCTACATTACTCTGTGCTCCTCCTTCTAGACCAGTTCTCTGCCTTCTACATTACTCTGTGCTCCTCCTTCTAGACCAGTCCTCTGTCTTCTATATTACTCTGTGCTCCTCCTTCTAGACCTGTCCTCTGTCTTCTACATTACTCTGTGCTCCTCCTTCTAGACCTGTCCTCTGCCTTCTATATTACTCTGTGCTCCTCCTTCTAGACCTGTCCTCTGCCTTCTACATTACTCTGTTTTTCTCCTTCTAGACCTGTCCTCTGCCTTCTACATTACTCTGTTTTCCTCCTTCTTGACCTGTACTCTGCCTTCTACATTACTCTGTGCTCCTCCTTCTAGACCTGTCCTCTGCCTTCTACATTACTCTGTGTGCTCCTCCTTCTAGACCTGTCCTCTGTCTTCTACATTACTCTGTGCTCCTCCTTCTAGACCAGTCCTCTGTCTTCTATATTACTCTGTGCTCCTCCTTCTAGACCTGTCCTCTGTCTTCTATATTACTCTGTGCTCCTCCTTCTAGACCTGTCCTCTGTCTTCTACATTACTCTGTGCTCCTCCTTCTAGACCTGTCCTCTGCCTTCTATATTACTCTGTGCTCCTCCTTCTAGACCTGTCCTCTGCCTTCTACATTACTATGTGCTCCTCCTTCTAGTCCTGTCCTCTGCCTTCTACATTACTCTGTTTTCCTCCTTCTTGACCTGTCCTCTGCCTTCTACATTACTCTGTGCTCCTCCTTCTAGACCTGTCCTCTGCCTTCTACATTACTCTGTTTTCCTCCTTCTAGACCTGTCCTCTGCCTTCTACATTACTCTGTGCTCCTCCTTCTAGACCTGTACTCTGCCTTCTACGTTACTCTGTGCTCCTCCTTCTAGACCTGTCCTCTGCCTCCCACATTAGTCTGTGCTCCTCCTTCTAGACCTGTACTCTGCCTTCTACATTACTCTGTCCTCCTTCTTCATGACCTATCCTCTGCCTTCTACTTTACTCTGTGCTCCTCCTTCTAGACCTGTCCTCTGCCTTCTACATTGATCTGTCCTTCTTCATGACCTATCCTCTGCCTTCTACATAACTCTGTCCTCCTCCTTCTAGACCTGTCCTCTGCCTTTTACATAAATCTGTCTTCCTCTTTCTAGACCTGTTCTCTGCTTCCTACATTAATCTGTCCTCCTTCTTCATGACTTGTCCTCTCCCTTCTACATTACTGTCCTCCTCTTTCTAGACCTATTCTCTGCCTTCTATATTACACTGTTCTCCTCCTCATTGACCTGTCCTCTGCCTTCTACATTACTCTGTCCTCCTCCTTCTTGACCTGTCCTCAGCCTTCTATATTACTCTGCACTCCTCCTCAATCGGACACAGTCAGAAACCAATCAAACATGTAGTCTCCTGCTAGGGAGAGTTAAAGGAAAGGCTAGAATTACCAAGAAGAAGGAGAATTGTGCAGGCAGGGAAGCTGTGCAATGTGTCGCCCCCAGGGCCGATCTTGTTCCAGGTTTATAGGAATACTGAGTGGTGTAGTGCTTCCCCAATCGTTTTCTGTGTGTGTGACGGTGCTCCTACCTGGATACCGTCGCTCCCCAGGGTTAGGCTCTGAAGTAATAAAGGGGAGAAAAATGGTGGAGGTGGAGAATAAGTAGAGTCCAGACTTTATAAAGTTCAAAAGCTTTACTTTAATTAACTTTCATCCGTACAAGAAGCTGCGTGCTGTGCTAAACTCGGCTTTAGTCTGGTAGCTGGACTCTGCAGCGATTCTGGTAGCTTTGGAGTGGGGTGCCTTTGGCTGTTCACCTCCTTGTGACACTCTATCTGTAAATCTGTAAGGAGTTTGCTGCTCTATGAGCTGCTTCCCTCTGGAGAGACTCCTGCTGCAGGAGAGGGGCTTTTCCCTCGCTGCTACATCTTTACTCATCTGCTTCCAACACTGGAATGTACTAAGACTGACTAAACACTTCCTGCATTCCTCCCTTGGTAGGAAGCAGGACTAGCCCACTTCTGCCCAGATCTCTCTGCAATATATCTGCTGCCACCTGCTGGTTAACCAGACATATTACATGTGCAATGGCCAGGATACAGGTTGTTAAAGTTCTGTATTTGTCATGACGCCAATTTCAGCGAGCGCAGGGTACTATCCCAGGGCCCTGCCAAGGTGTTATAACGCACGTTCCAGATTAGGAATGCCGGAGTGGTGTAATGGCCTATAATGTCTCTATAGCTTGGTGGTAGTTGTGTCAGTGTCTCATACCTGGGTACGTCCGGACTCCTGGCTCACTTGCAATAAATTTGAGTGTAGTGATAGTAGGAGTAATAGAGGAATTTTGCTAAAGAAATTATGTCCAGACCTTTAGATGAAGTTTAAACGTTTCTTTACTTGACATAACTTTCATCCAAGCAGTATACAGCTTTGGACTCTTAGTCCCTGCAGGTCTTGGCAATGATTGGCAGGAATGGGGGCTTCTTCTTTTAATGTGACCTCTGCTGTGTGGGGACAGACTAGCTGAGGAGGAATAGGCTTCTCCTAGGTCTCTGGACTTATCTCACAGATGGTTTCTCAGGGGATGCTTTCTTCCTGGAACTCTGGAGATTGTCTGTAGTTTTCTGCTTCTTCATCCAGCTGAGGCTGAAGGTGCGGAGGCTGGGTATATTACCAAGTCTCAGCCGAGACAAGGTCCTTATTGTCTTCCCTATACAGGGGATCTCCTGAATGCTATCACACAGCTTTCCCCTAGCAGGGGGGGAGGCTACATGACCCTAACTTCCTTCTCCACTCATGCTGCAGGATGTGGGAACAGAGGGGGAACTAAGCTGGAACTAAGCTGGAATAATCCATTCCAGCTTAGATATGCTAAACTGTGACTTGTACCTTGCCAACGTGTTGCGGCCACCTACTGGTAACCAGGCAAATTACAGGAACAATTACATTTAACATGGTTTATATGCACATTTGTGAAGGACATGAGTATCACATCTGATGACAATGTAAAGGCTCTTAACAGATAGTAGCGGGGTAGAGGCATGTCATAACACAACTCTGGGGTGTTACACATGTAATATAAGAAATAATAGTTACATAGCAATGGTAATACCATTCTGGGGTAGTACATCTGTCAGCCAGGGAGTGAGAATTGAGGAGCTGAGGCTGCTGTGCCTCCTAGCAGAATAGCATTTGCTGCAAACCTCAAAAAAAATACCTGCAAGAAAATGCTTTGTTTTTTTCCCCCTTTTCACAGAAATCTAGACCTCAGCTAATAGCCCCAATATAAATAAGACCCCCCCATTCAGACCTCAAATGAGAACCCCCCTGCCTAAGATTAGCCTCCCAGGCCTCAGATCAGCTCCCATGCCACAGATCAGCCCCTATGCCTCAGGTCATCCCCCGATACCTCAGATCAGCCCCAGCCTTATATCAGCTCCCAGCCTTCAGCCTCCTATCAGCCCCCAGCCTTCAGCCTCCTATCAGCCTCCTATCAGCCCCCAGCCATCAGCCTCCTATCAGCTCCCAGCCATCAGCCTCCTATCAGCTCCCAGCCATCAGCCTCCTATCAGCTCCCAGCCATCAGCCTCCTATCAGCTCCCAGCCATCAGCCTCCTATCAGCCCCCAGCCTTCAGCCTCCTATCAGCCCCCAGCTATCAGCCTCCTATCAACCCCCAGCCTTCAGCCTCCTATCAGCCCCCAGCCATCAGCCTCCTATCAGCCCCCAGCCATCAGCCTCCTATCAGCTCCCAGCCATCAGCCCCCAGCCATCAGCCTCCTATCAGCTCCCAGCCATCAGCCTCCTATCAGCCCCCAGCCTTCAGCCTCCTATCAGCCCCCAGCCTTCAGCCTCCTATCAGCCTCCTATCAGCCCCCAGCCATCAGCCTCCTATCAGCTCCCAGCCATCAGCCTTCTATCAGCTCCCAGCCATCAGCCTCCTATCAGCCCCCAGCCATCAGCCTCCTATCAGCCCCCAGCCATCAGCCTCCTATCAGCCCCCAGCCATCAGCCTCCTATCAACCCCCAGCCTTCAGCCTCCTATCAGACCCCAGCCTTCAGCCTCTTATCAGCCCCCAGCCTTCAGCCTCTTATCAGCCCCCAGCCATCAGCCTCTTATCAGCCCCCAGCCATCAGCCTCCTATCAGCTCCCAGCCATCAGCCCCCAGCCATCAGCCTCCTATCAGCCCCCAGCCATCAGCCTCCTATCAGCCCCCAGCCATCAGCCTCCTATCAGCCCCCAGCCTTCAGCCTCCTATCAGCCCCCAGCTATCAGCCTCCTATCAGCCCCCAGCTATCAGCCTCCTATCAGCCCCCAGCCTTCAGCCTCCTATCAGCCCCCAGCTATCAGCCTATTAGCCCCCAGCCATCAGCCTCCTATCAGCCCCCAGCCTTCAGCCTCCTATCAGCCCCCAGCCTTCAGCCTCCTATCAGCCCCCAGCCTTCAGCCTCCTATCAGCCCCCAGCCATCGGCCTCCTATCAGCCCCCAGCCATCGGCCTCCTATCAGCCCCCAGCCTCAGATATGCCCCAGCTGCAGAGAAAATAACATTTAAAAAATCCACTTACCTCTCCTGCTCCAGACACCGCCGCTCCTCACCTCCAGAGCTCTCTCTCTTCTTCCTGCCGTGGCTGTGCTGTGACCTGACGTGCACAGCGTGAGGCCACAGAGCACCCTCACACTGTGTGCAGCCACAGCACCGCCAACAGCAGAGGACCAGGATGCGGTGAGTACAGATCCTCCGGTACTAGTATTCGCCCCATAAAACTCTGTGACATTTTTCCCCTACTTTTAGGGGGAAAAATGCGTCTCATGGGGTGGAAAAAAACGTAAATGAGATTACTGTAGTAAAACATGGGGTAGGGCAGCAACCTGTCTGTGTGTGTTAACGTGAATGTGAGCATCAGGCCTCAGTTGTCTGTTTCCGTTTATTCTATATCCACGTGATTGGAATTGAATTTTTTGGGGAATGTTAAATTTATTGAAGCCAGCATAGATAGGTGATTACTACACCAATACACAGGCCAGCACACACTGTGAGTGATAACAAATTTGGGCCGAAACCCATTGTCCTTTATTTCTGTCTCCACACGTTTCCAATCAGATTTGGGGGGTTGTTGATCATATTTAAACTAGCAGCATATATATGTGATTACTACAGCAATACACAGGGTAGTGCAAATGTCCGGGCGGTTCCAAATGAAAGACCCAGAGCCAGGATGTGAGTAGTAGCAGCACCAACTATCCGGCCAGAAGAAGTAGTAGTAGTGGTGGGCCCCGGTTGTCCCTGCTGGCTTCTGAAAGGTGCAAAATTAACGTTGAGGAGAAAGAGGATGAGATCGTGGATTGGATGGCTCAGTCCTCCTCTCAGTCGTAGCAGGATGACATCGAGGTGACTTCAGAGTCCGACACCATTCTGAGGAAATCGGGGGTCACAGCGTTCCTCCTGTTCCTCCTCCTTGCAGCCACAGAGAAGGCTTTCAATGGAGTCCTCTCCTTCTTCACTGCCCCTTCCTAGTGGCAAGAAAACCATACCTTATGACAGTGATGCTCAACCTGCGGCCCTCCAGCTGTTACCAAACTAGAACTCCCAGCATGCCTGGACAGCCTACAGCTATCAGCCTACAGCAGGGCATGATGGGAGTTGTAGTTTTACAACAACTGGAGGGCCGCAGGTTGGGCAACCCTGCCTTACGGCATGTAGTCAAGAGAGTCTCCCTGTTGACAACTTGTGTGAGAGATGTCACCGTTTGGGCTGCCCTGAGGAGGAGTTTGGGGAGGAGACTGGGGACCCCATGCATACCTATGTTAATGGTGGTTGGAATAGTGGCACCTTTAGCCACGGCATTGGCAGTCTGGCACTGGGTGGCTTATGCCGGTTTTTCTTCACAAGGTGGGCACACAAAACCATGGCGGTTTGCAAGATCTGCAGATTACAATAAGCCATGGGTCTATTGCAGCACATAAGGCGGCATCACTGGATCCTTTGGGAAATTACAACTGGACAGCATCCCAACCAGAACAAGTCCGTCCTTCTTCTCCTGGTCCTCTTTATGGTGGCCAACCCACATCCCCATGCAATACAGTATCTTTGTCATCATCACCTTCTTCTCCTTCTAAGACTCCTCCTTCTCCTCAGACATCTATAACGGAATATTTGGCCATGAAAAAAACTTTTCTCCACCAGTAAATAGCTTGTCTGCAAGCTGACCCTCACCTGGCCACTTGCTGGCGGTGCAGTCGCTGCTGTACCATTGGAGCCTACTCTCACATGGTGATTCTTGCTGTGTGGCAGGCTGCACTCCATGGTGGACACCTGGAGCAGATGTTACAGGCAGGGACAGTCCAGGTCTTTCAAGGCCCATTGGGTAAATGTTTTTTGGAGCTTTAGAGATACAGCATCTGGCTCCCACCGCAGTCACTTATCTGCCTCCTCCATGGGCACGGTCTTGTCCCCAACAGCAGCAGGGAACATCGTTGCTTGCACTACTCCTCCTTCCTATCACATGCGTCAAGTGAAGCTTTGCCACCTGGTGTACACGGCTAAATTGACCATGTGCACCCTGCAGGGAATATTTGTTATACTCCATAGGTTCAGGGCGGCCACAATGTCGCTGACCACGTTGCCCAGTTGGTGGGGTGACAGCCAGCGGGATGTTTGCTGCTTGATGCTATTTAGGCCGATCAACTCCAACATGGCGTGACAAAGCGTGACCTGAAGCATGTGATAGGAAGGAGGGGGAGCGGGAGCGACCATGCTGCTGTTTGGGACAGGAGCGTGTCCATGGAGGAGGAGGCGGGGGTAGCAGATAAGTGGCCGCTGTGGTAACCAGGCGACACAAACATGGAGGTCTCAGTAGGACCTGGCCTTGTTGCTGTGGAGGCGATGACTGCTTGTAAATGTGTCTCCTCCACTGACGAGCAGGTGACTGTCAGGAAGGAACGCTTCTGTATGAGGACAAGTGACGTTATTAGTGATCACTGCTCCCCATACTGTGGAGGAGATCGCTGCATGTAAATAACGAGCAGGCAACTGTCAGGAAGTAACGCATCCTTCCCGACAATCGTCCGCTGCATGGTGCAGTCTACAGCCGCCTTTGGTTTCCGTAAGCTTGTAGATGAATGTCTGAGGATCGGAGCACCCGCTCCCCGCTCCCTCTCTCCTGCCTACTCCTAGAACAGTAGACTCTTCTACTGAAGTCAGAGGGAAGGGACGACCCCCACCCTATGCTCCAAAACACTTAACCCTGAGCACGCCGCCACTCCTGCTGGAACCTACAGCGTGAGTCACACAGCGGCACATTAATCACAGACATTACCGCACAGTAAGAATTGCAGACTGCATTGATGTCCCATGGTTGACGTATGCACAGGATGAATATGCTAGAAGGATGCCGCACACAGATGTCACGCGGCATCCGTCACCGTGGGTCTCGCTGTACACTGGACGTTGCAGGACGTCTACTGCAGTGTATTACGGTTTTGCATTACTGTTTCCTGAGGGAATATTTTAAATGTGGAAGAAAATGTCCTGTGAAGAGGCCCTGAGAGCAGTCCGCTGCCAGGCCTCCTCTCGCTGCACAGACTCCGCTCGGACGCGCTCTTTTCTTCAGGAATTACAGTAAATGTAGAGAGAAAAAACCTCATCAGCCACAGAGGTAAAAAATAGCATCAAATGCTGGATGAGACCGCTAATGACTTCCCAGTACAGGCCAGACCTGCAAAATGACTCGCCTCCGTCTGTGTACACAGAGTCCTAATATTCTGAGCAGCAGCTAACCCCTGAAGTAACTGCCACCCGGACAGCAGCTAGACGGCCGGGGGGACGCCAGAAGGTCCTGGTAGGTTGTCATGGAGCCACGCTGACTCGCATCCCACAGAGAGAACACGACCGTCGAGGTGGCCCTACAGCTGCTGGGGGTGGGGATCCACAGGGAGAACACGACCGTCGAGGTGGTCCCACAGCTGCTGGGGGTGGGGATCCACAGAGAGAACACGACCGTCGAGGTGGTCCCACAGCTGCTGGGGGTGGGGATCCACAGAGAGAACACGACCGTCGAGGTGGCCCTACAGCTGCTGGGGGTGGGGATCCACAGAGAGAACACGACCGTCGAGGTGGCCCTACAGCTGCTGGGGGTGGGGATCCACAGAGAGAACACGACCGTCGAGGTGGCCCTACAGCTGCTGGGGGTGGGGATCCACAGAGAGAACACGACCGTCGAGGTGGCCCTACAGCTGCTGGGGGTGGGGATCCACAGAGAGAACACAACCATCGAGGTGGCCCTACAGCTGCTGGGGGTGGGGACCCACAGAGAGAACACAACCATCGAGGTGGTCCCACAGCTGCTGGGGGTGGGGACCCACAGAGAGAACACAACCATCGAGGTGGTCCCACAGCTGCTGGGGGTGGGGATCCGCAGAGAGAACACAACCATCGAGGTGGTCCTACAGCTGCTGGGGGTGGGGACCCGCAGAGAGAACACGACCGTCGAGGTGGTCCTACAGCTGCTGGGGGTGGGGACCCACAGAGAGAACACGACCGTCGAGGTGGCCCTACAGCTGCTGGGGGTGGGGACCCACAGAGAGAACACGACCATCGAGGTGGTCCTACAGCTGCTGGGGGTGGGGACCCACAGAGAGAACACAACCATCGAGGTGGTCCTACAGCTGCTGGGGGTGGGGACCCACAGAGAGAACACAACCATCGAGGTGGCCCTACAGCTGCTGGGGGTGGGGACCCACAGAGAGAACACGACCATCGAGGTGGTCCTACAGCTGCTGGGGGTGGGGACCCACAGAGAGAACACGACCGTCGAGGTGGCCCTACAGCTGCTGGGGTGGGGACCCACAGAGAGAACACAACCATCGAGGTGGCCCTACAGCTGCTGGGGGTGGGGACCCACAGAGAGAACACGACCGTCGAGGTGGCCCTACAGCTGCTGGGGGTGGGGACCCACAGAGAGAACACAACCGTCGAGGTGGTCCCACAGCTGCTGGGGGTGGGGATCCACAGAGAGAACACAACCATCGAGGTGGTCCTACAGCTGCTGGGGGTGGGGACCCACAGAGAGAACACGACCGTCGAGGTGGCCCTACAGCTGCTGGGGGTGGGGACCCACAGAGAGAACACGACCGTCGAGGTGGCCCTACAGCTGCTGGGGTGGGGATCCACAGAGAGAACACAACCATCGAGGTGGCCCTACAGCTGCTGGGGTGGGGACCCACAGAGAGAACACAACCATCGAGGTGGTCCTACAGCTGCTGGGGGTGGGGACCCACAGAGAGAACACAACCATCGAGGTGGTCCCACAGCTGCTGGGGGTGGGGATCCACAGAGAGAACACAACCATCGAGGTGGTCCCACAGCTGCTGGGGGTGGGGATCCACAGAGAGAACACAACCATCGAGGTGGCCCTACAGCTGCTGGGGGTGGGGACCCACAGAGAGAACACAACCATCAAGGTGGCCCCACAGCTGCTGGGGGTGGGGATCCACAGAGAGAACACAAACATCGAGGTGGTCCCACAGCTGCTGGGGGTGGGGATCCACAGAGAGAACACAACCATCGAGGTGGTCCCACAGCTGCTGGGGGTGGGGATCCACAGAGAGAACACAACCATCGAGGTGGTCCCACAGCTGCTGGGGGTGGGGATCCACAGAGAGAACACAACCATCGAGGTGGCCCTACAGCTGCAGGGGGTGGGGACCCACAGAGAGAACACAACCATCGAGGTGGCCCTACAGCTGCTGGGGGTGGGGACCCACAGAGAGAACACGACCATCGAGGTGGCCCCACAGCTGCTGGGGGTGGGGATCCACAGAGAGAACACAAACATTGAGGTGGTCCCACAGCTGCTGGGGGTGGGGATCCACAGAGAGAACACAACCATCGAGGTGGTCCCACAGCTGCTGGGGGTGGGGATCCACAGAGAGAACACAACCATCGAGGTGGTCCCACAGCTGCTGGGGGTGGGGATCCACAGAGAGAACACAACCATCGAGGTGGCCCTACAGCTGCTGGGGGTGGGGATCCACAGAGAGAACACAACCATCGAGGTGGCCCTACAGCTGCTGGGGGTGGGGACCCACAGAGAGAACACGACCATCGAGGTGGCCCTACAGCTGCTGGGGGTGGGGACCCACAGAGAGAACACAAACATTGAGGTGGTCCCACAGCTGCTGGGGGTGGGGATCCACAGAGAGAACACAACCATCGAGGTGGCCCCACAGCTGCTGGGGTTGGGGATTTCCGATTGTTTGGGGCATCAGGAAAAAGGCTTGTCCGGAGAAGAAAAGGTGAGCGCTACCTTCAGTCCTGGGTCATGCCAACAGTCCTGGGTCATGCCAACTCCAGAGCTGCACTCACTATTCTGCTGGTGCAGTCACTGTGTACACACATTACTTATCCTGTACTGATCCTGAGTTACACCCTGTATTATACTCCAGAGCTGCACTCACTATTCTGCTGGTGCAGTCACTGTGTACATACATTACTTATCCTGCACTGATCCTGAGTTACATCCTGTATTATACTCCAAAGCTGCATTCACTATTCTGCTGGTGCAGTCACTGTGTACATACATTACTTATCCTGTACTGATCCTGAGTTACATCCTGTATTATACTCCAGAGCTGCACTCACTGTTCTGCTGGTGGAGTCACTGTGTACATACATTACTTATCCTGTATTATACTCCAGAGCTGCACTCACTATTCTGCTGGTGCAGTCACTGTGTACATACATTACTTATCCTGTACTGATGCTGAGTTACATGCTGTATTATACTCCAGAGCTGCACTCACTATTCTGCTGGTGCAGTCACTGTGTACATACATTACTTATCCTGTACTGATCCTGAGTTACATCCTGTATTATACTCCAGAGCTGCACTCACTGTTCTGCTGGTGCAGTCACTGTGTACATACATAACTTATCCTGTACTGATCCTGAGTTACATCCTGTATTATACTCCAGAGCTGCACTCACTATTCTGCCGGTGCAGTCACTGTGTACATACATTACTTATCCTGTACTGATCCTGAGTTACATCCTGTATTATACTCCAGAGCTGCACTCACTATTCTGCTGGTGCAGTCACTGTGTACATACATTACTTATCCTGTACTGATCCTCAGTTACATCCTGTATTATACCCCAGAGCTGCACTCACTATTCTGCTGGTGCAGTCACTGTGTACATACATAACTTATCCTGTACTGATCTTGAGTCACATCCTGTATTATACTCCAGAGCTGCACTCACTATTCTGCTGGTGCAGTCACTGTGCACATACATTACTTATCCTGTACCGATCCTGAGTTACATCCTGTATTATACTCCAGAGCTGCACTCACTATTCTGCTGGTGCAGTCACTGTGTACATACATTACTTATCCTGTACCGATCCTGAGTTACATCCTGTATTATACTCCAGAGCTGCACTCACTATTCTGCTGGTGCAGTCACTGTGTACATACATTACTTATCCTGTACTGATCCCGAGTTACATCCTGTATTATACTCCAGAGCTGCACTCACTATTCTGCTGGTGGAGTCACTGTGTACATACATTACTTATCCTGTACTGATCCTGAGTTCCATCCTGTATTATACTCCAGAGCTGCACTCACTATTCTGCTGGTGCAGTCACTGTGTACATACATTACTTATCCTGTATTATACTCCAGAGCTGCACTCACTATTCTGCTGGTGCAGTCACTGTGTACATACATTACTTATCCTGTACTGATCCTGAGTTACATCCTGTATTATACTCCAGAGCTGCACTCACTATTCTGCTGGTGCAGTCACTGTGTTCATACATTACTGATCCTATACTGATCCTGAGTTACATCCTGTATTATACTCCAGAGCTGCACTCACTGTTCTGCTGGTGGAGTCACTGTGTACATACATTACTTATCCTGTATTATACTCCAGAGCTGCACTCACTATTCTGCTGGTGCAGTCACTGTGTACATACATTACTTATCCTGTACTGATGCTGAGTTACATCCTGTATTATACTCCAGAGCTGCACTCACTATTCTGCTGGTGCAATCACTGTGCACATACATTACCTATCCTGTATTATACTTTAGAGCTGCACTCACTATTCTGCTGGTGCAGTCACTGTGTACATACATTACTTATCCTGTACTAATCCTGAGTTACATCCTGTATTATCCTCCAGAGCTGCACTCACTATTCTGCTGGTGCAGTCACTGTGTACATACATTACTTATCCTGTACTGGTCCTGAGTTACATCCTGTATTATCCTCCAGAGCAGCACTCACTATTCTGCTGGTGCAGTCACTGTGTACATACATTACTTATCCTGTACTGATCCTAAGTTACATCCTGTATTATACTTTAGAGCTGCACTCATTATTCTGCTGGTGCAGTCACTGTGTACATACATTACTTATCCTGTACTGATCCTGAGTTACATCCTGTATTATACTCCAGAGCTGCACTCACTATTCTGCTGCTGGAGTCACTGTGTACATACATTACTTATCCTGTACTGATCCTGAGTTACATCCTGTATTATACTCCAGAGCTGCACTCACTATTCTGCTGGTGCAGTCACTGTATACATACATTACTTATCCTGTACTGATCCTGAGTTACATCCTGTATTATACTCCAGAGCTGCACTCACTATTCTGCCGGTGCAGTCACTGTGTACATACATTACTTATCCTGTACTGATCCTGAGTTACATCCTGTATTATACTCCAGAGCTGCACTCACTATTCTGCTGGTGCAGTCACTGTGTACATACATTACTTATCCTGTACTGATCCTGAGTTACATCCTGTATTATACTCCAGAGCTGCACTCACTATTCTGCTGGTGCAGTCACTGTTTTCATACATTACTGATCCTATACTGATCCTGAGTTACATCCTGTATTATACTCCAGAGCTGCACTCACTGTTCTGCTGGTGGAGTCACTGTGTACATACATTACTTATCCTGTATTATACTCCAGAGCTGCACTCACTATTCTGCTGGTGCAGTCACTGTGTACATACATTACTTATCCTGTACTGATCCTGAGTTACATCCTGTATTATACTCCAGAGCTGCGCTCACTATTCTGCTGGTGCAGTCACTGTGTACATACATTACTTATCCTGTACTGATCCTGAGTTACATCCTGTATTATACTCCAGAGCTGCACTCACTATTCTGCTGGTGCAGTCACTGTGTACATACATTACTTATCCTGTACTGATCCTGAGTTACATCCTGTATTATACTCCAGAGCTGCACTCACTATTCTGCTGGTGCAGTCACTGTGTACATACATTACTTATCCTGTACTGATCCTGAGTTACATCCTGTATTATACTCCAGAGCTGCACTCACTATTCTGCTGGTGGAGTCACTGTGTACATACATAACTTATCCTGTACTGATCCTGAGTTACATCCTGTATTATACTCCGGAGCTGCACTCACTATTCTGCTGGTGCAGTCACTGTGTACATACATTACTTATCCTGTACTGATCCTCAGTTACATCCTGTATTATACTCCAGAGCTGCACTCACTATTCTGCTGGTGCAGTCACTGTGTCCATACATTACTTATCCTGTACTGATCCTGAGTTACATCTTGTATTATACTCCAGAGCTGCACTCACTATTCTGCTGGTGCAGTCACTGTGTACATACATTACTTATCCTGTACTGCTCCTGAGTTACATCCTGTATTATACCCCAGAGCTGCACTCACTATTCTGCTGGTGCTGTCACTGTGTACATACATTACTTATCCTGTACTGATCCTGAGTTACATCTTGTATTATACTCCAGAGCTGCACTCACTATTCTGCTGGTGCAGTCACTGTGTACATACATTACTTATCCTGTACTGATCCTCAGTTACATCCTGTATTATACTCCAGAGCTGCACTCACTATTCTGCTGGGGCAGTCACTGTGTACATACATTACTTATCCTGTACTGATCCTGAGTTACATCCTGTATTATACTCCAGAGCTGCACTCACTATTCTGCTGGTGCAGTCACTGTACATACATTACTTATCCTGTACAGATCCTGAGTTACATCCTGTATTATACTCCAGAGCTGTACTCACTATTCTGCTGGTGCAGTCACTGTGTACATACATTACTTATCCTGTACTGCTCCTGAGTTACATCCTGTATTATACTCCAGAGCAGCACTCACTATTCTGCTGGTGCAGTCACTGTACATACATTACTTATCCTGTACTGATCCTGAGTTACATCCTGTATTATACTCCAGAGCTGTACTCACTATTCTGCTGGTGCAGTCACTGTGTGCATACATTACGTATCCTGTACTGATCCTGAGTTACCTCCTGTATTATACTCCAGAGCTGCACTCACTATTCTGCTGGTGCAGTCACTGTGTACATACATTACTTATCCTGTACTGATCCTGAGTTACATCCTGTATTATACTCCAGAGCTGAACTCACTATTCTGCTGGTGCAGTCACTGTGTACATACATTACTTATCCTGTACTGATCCTGAGTTACATCCTGTATTATACCCCAGAGCTGCACTCACTATTCTGCTGGTGCAGTCACTGTGCACATACATTACTTATCCTGTACTGATCCTGAGTTACATCCTGTATTATACTCCAGAGCTGCACTCACTATTCTGCTGGTGCAGTCACTGTGTACATACATAACTTATCCTGTACTGATCCTGAGTTACATCCTGTATTATACTCCAGAGCTGCACTCACTATTCTGCTGGCGCAGTCACTGTGTACATACATTACTTCTCCTGTACTGATCCTGAGTTACATCCTGTATTATACTCCAGAGCTGCACTCACTATTCTGCTGGTGCAGTCACTGTGTACATACATTACTTATCCTGTACTGATCCTGAGTTACATCCTGTATTATACTCCAGAGCTGCACTCACTATTCTGCTGGTGCAGTCACTGTGTACATACATTACTTATCCTGTACTGATCCTGAGTTACATCCTGTATTATACTCCAGAGCTGCACTCACTATTCTGCTGGTGCAGTCACTGTGTACATACATTACTGATCCTGTACTGATCCTGAGTTACATCCTGTATTATACTCCAGAGCTGTACTCACTATTTTGCTGGTGAAGCTTTGGGAGGAGGAGCTGCTGCAGGATTAGTGATTTGGAATACTACCTGGAAAATGTGATATCACACAGCGCACAGTTTACATATCCCCCAAAGTGAAGACAATCTGAGCTAAATCTGAAAATGTCTCTAGATCAAACTCACTTCTATAAGTTCAAGCACAGTGATCTCCCACTGTAATTTCAGAGATCGGCCACACGAGGTCGCAGTCACCTCACCACATGGAGGAGCTGTAATACCAGAGATCGGCCACACGAGGGCGCAGTCACCTCATCACATGGAGGAGCTGTAATACCAGAGATCGGCCACACGAGGGCGCAGTCACCTCACCACATGGAGGAGCTGTAATACCAGAGATCGGCCACACGAGGGCGCGGTCACCTCACCACATGGAGGAGCTGTAATACCAGAGATCGGCCACACGAGGGCGCGGTCACCTCACCACATGGAGGAGCTGAAATACCAGAGATCGGCCACACGAGGGCGCAGTCACCTCATCACATGGAGGAGCTGTAATACCAGAGATCGGCCACACGAGGGCGAAGTCACCTCATCACATGGAGGAGCTGTAATACCAGAGATCGGCCACACGAGGGCGCAGACACCTCATCACAGGGGTGTCAAACTCAAATTCATCGGGGGCCGCATCAGCAGTTTGGTCATCCTCAAAGGGCCGGTTGTATCGGACTTTTGGGGGATCTGTGGGTGACACTTATGGGGGATCTGTGGGTGACACTTATGGGGGATCTGTGGGTGACACTTATGGGGGATCTGCCCACCCCTAGGACCGCCCCCTAAAACCGCCCCTTTAGAGAACAGGGATGCAAGTAAAATTTGGGGGGGCTATAAAAGTCCAGCCCAGCAAAGAAACCCACCAGATGGGGATGGCACTGTTAATGGGGGATCTGGGGATGGCATCCACAGATCCCCCATCCTATAACAGTGCCATCCACAGACCCCCCCCCACCCAATAACAGTGCCATCCACAGACCCCCCCACCCCATAACAGTGCCATCCACAGACCCCCCACCCCATAACAGTGCCATCCACAGACCCCCCCACCCCATAACAGTGCCATCCACAGACCCCCCACCCCAAAACAGTGCCATCCACAGACCCCCACCCCAAAACAGTGCCATCCACAGACCCCCCACCCCATAACAGTGCCATCCACAGACCCCCCACCCCATAACAGTGCCATCCACAGACCCCCCCACCCCATAACAGTGCCATCCACAGACCCCCCACCCCATAACAGTGCCATCCACAGACCCCCCACCCCATAACAGTGCCATTCACAGACCCCCCACCCAAAACAGTGCCATCCACAGACCCCCCACCCCATAACAGTGCCATCCACAGACCCCCCACGCCATAACAGTGCCATTCACAGACCCCCCCACCCCAAAACAGTGCCATCCACAGACCCCCCACCCCATAACATTGCCGTCCACAGACCCCCCACCCCATAACAGTGCCATCCACAGACCCCCACCCACCCCATAACAGTGCCATCCACAGACCCCCCACCCCATAACAGTGCCATCCACAGACCCCCCACCCCATAACAGTGCCATCCACAGACCCCCCCACCCCATAACAGTGCCATCCACAGACCCCCACCCCATAACAGTGCCATCCACAGACCCCCCACCCATAACAGTGCCATTCACAGACCCCCCCACCCCAAAACAGTGCCATCCACAGACCCCCCACCCCATAACAGTGCATCCACAGACCCCCACGCCATAACAGTGCCATTCACAGACCCCCCACCCCAAAACAGTGCCATCCACAGACCCCCCACCCCATAACATTGCCGTCCACAGGACCCCCCACCCCATACAGTGCCATCCACAGACCCCCACCCACCCCATAACAGTGCCATCCACAGACCCCCCACCCCATAACAGTGCCATCCACAGACCCCCCACCCCATAACAGTGCCATCCACAGACCCCCCCACCCCATAACAGTGCCATCCACAGACCCCCCACCCCATAACAGTGCCATCCACAGACCCCCCACCCCATAACAGTGCCATTCACAGACCCCCCCACCCCAAAACAGTGCCATCCACAGACCCCCCACCCCATAACAGTGCCATCCACAGACCCCCCACGCCATAACAGTGCCATTCACAGACCCCCCACCCCAAAACAGTGCCATCCACAGACCCCCCACCCCATAACATTGCCGTCCACAGACCCCCCACCCCATAACAGTGCCATCCACAGACCCCCACCCACCCCATAACAGTGCCATCCACAGACCCCCCACCCCATAACATTGCCATCCACAGACCCCCCCCCCCCATTGCCGCTCCAGTACAGACTAGTTATAAAATGTGTACAATTAATAAGGATTCTATTCATGAGGCCCCCTCTGCAGTATTACATTCAATACAGCCACATCCTACTCACAGGGCTGTTATCTTAATGCTGGCCGGCCGGGCAGACGAGCGGCAGCGTCACGACTGACGTCACATGCCTGCGCCGCCTCCTTCATTCAGAAAGTAGGCCGGGCACATGACGTCAGTCGGGACGCTGCCGCTCCTCTGCCCGGCCGGCCAGCATTAAGATAACAGCCCTGTGAGTAGGATGTGGCTGTATTGAATGTAATACTGCAGAGGGGGCCTCATGAATAGAATGCTTATTAATTGTACACATTTTATAACTACTGGAGCTGGGGGCCGGAGCACAGTGAACGCACCGGCCCCAGCTCCTCCTCCCAGTCCCTCCCCACTGATACATCGCAGCCTGCCATGCTGGAGCATGGCAGACTTCGATGGCGGAACGGAAAAAGCCCTGCCGCTCATTATGCGATTTATTATCACTTCTTACAGGGGCCGCCTGCAGGAAGTGATAATAAAAGGTGAAGGCTGGCGGCGGCTACGCGGGCCACATGACGAGGTCTGGCGGACCGGATTCGGCCCGCGGGCCTTGTGTTTGACACCCGTGCCTCATCACATGGAGGAGCTGTAATACCAGAGATCGGCCACACGAGGGCGCAGTCACCTCATCACATAGA